>NW_020456087.1:4912043-5066976 GCF_003342845.1 Nothoprocta perdicaria | reverse complement strand
TTCTGCCGCCGCCGGCTCCGCGCCCGGGGCGGCGCGTGCGAGGGCTGGGAGTGGGGCCTGCGCTGGCACCAAAGCGCTGCTCGGGCTCCAGGCTGCAGGGAGCCCGTGGGCGCCGCTTGTGCGCCGCACGTGCAGCGCGGGAGCGCCCGCCTGGCCCCGCTGAAGCTATTTGAGCAGCGAGGGCCGCAGCCGGAGCCCACGGGCTCCCGAACAGGGCTCCAGTTACCCAGCGGGAGAGGAGGATGCTCAGGGCCCCCCTTAACTAGCGCCAGGCGGGAAGGGCTAGCCCTGAGGGATGGGGGCTAGAGCTCTGGCGCAGGCTGTAGCCGCCTCCTGAAGCCCGGGAGCTGGAGCTGTCCCTCTCTCCCGAACGGCCACCTTGGGATTTCGGACAAGAGGGATGGGGTTAGACAGGGCAGAGGCAGCCAAACCCCTGACCTCCCCCCTCGCCAGGAGGGAGCTGGAGATAAGCTACCGACCACAGTAACTAGTGGTACTGAAACATGAAGAGTGAAGCAGCTTTTGAGAAAACAACAACAAAAACACTTCATGCATAACTGAAAAGAGTAGTTTAATCCTTTATTGCACTTTGAACATACACGACAATTACCTCCCGTGACACGCAGGGCAACRCGGAGGCTGCACCTGCCCAGGAGGGCGCTGCTCCGAGCTGCAGCGCCCCAGACACGGCCCACACTGACCCAGCTAGAGCTAGAGCTATTTACAAACTTCAATCTCCTCGCACAACAAYATCCTAATTACCGTAGCTTTAAAACACACATTGTTTACATGTTGCAAAATCACTCAGRGAAGCATTGTTTTTACACCAAAGCAGTGTTCTGGCAATGCTTCATTTTCTGTATACAGTAGAGATGTTCGACACATCCGGAAATATTTTTTCATTTTATCCCACTGGCAGTTCCCTTAACTTAAAGTCAATAAAAATTATGCTTTAAAATGCTCTATCACGAAGTACAGAATCAAGACAAACTATACAAAAACATTTTGTAACTTAGAGCTGCATCTCCCTCTATCTGAAAAAGTAAAATGTTTATGTTTTGATACTATTTTCAAAACACACAAGCAGAAGAGGGTTGAGAATTTGATACCTCTATACTCTGCTGTATATTTTAAATACATCCCTCAAAATCCCTAACTCTTCTGTTTTTGAGACTGAAGACAAAGAAATCAGAAACGCAACACAACACTTTAGAGCTTAAGCACAAACTGAAATCACTTTTTTCCCCATTGTGACTGTACTTAACTGCTAGCAGGCACACTTCACCTGGGTGAGAGTAGGTCACGGAAAATTCTTATCCCCTTTTTTTAAACATAGTTTTAAATTTTTTGTTCTGAGAGACCATACTAACAAAATACTAATATTAGTCTAGTATTATTTAGTAGGAAGCGATGGCTCTATAAARAAAATAGCTTATCAGACGCCAATTCCAAATGGAATTTTAGATTTCGATGCAAACACTAGTGGGTGAAGTTCTTTGGCCAGTCAATAATAAAAAAGGTTCATAACAGTCTCTTGTGGCCTTAATGATGAACCTTACTATAAAAATCTACTTCCTATAAAAATATATTTAATATGCAAAAGCTACTGCATATGCTATTACTACTCCCGTGTTATAGAAATACTGATATCAAAATAAGCACCTTCCCCAATTTCCAACTGTGCATTATGTAAAATGAGGAAATTACCTGAGAATTGCACCTCGGTGACCTGCTGGATCAACTGAAAACCTGACTGTTCTGTATTTTGACAAACTGGAAGCTTATTCAAAGTAATAATTTAAGCAAAATTAGGATTGGCATCTACAAATAAATGCTGAAAATAAGCAGAAAAGGCAAGTTAATCTCTTCCAGGGTAGCATTTAGGAACACAACTTGAATATACTGAGGTCTAACTTAGAATTTCTAGATAGAGATAAACAAAGATCTAAAAGAAAGGAGGAGATACTTTTGCCTGGGATGTGTATTTTAGTACTAAAAAGGGAATGAGCTTTGTTCCAGAAAAATCTTTGCAGGCAATATTAAAGGCTGTTCTATTTTATCTACTCCACTTTTCTTGCAATAGCACTGTAAAGATTTTTTTACAGTTACAAAAGTGAGCTAGCTCTATCTTTGTATAAATGCATAATGGCCCAATGTCAAACCAAGAAGCTATAACGTAAAAGGCATGAACCCTATTTTTATCTAAGGATTTTTCTGAAGCCTAGTAGATGCATGACCAACATCTCCCCTGCAGATCTTAAAATGCAGTTTATTTAGCTCCAAGTTCTAAACCATTCCCCTTGCAATTCCAAGTACCAGAAAATTCAACAACTTCTCTTGAAAAGTCTTCCCACACTGCTTGCTACTTCTGTTAGTGCAGAAATTGTGYACTTAACATCACAGAAGGCATTAATCTCTAACTAGGCATGAGGAAAGAATACTGCACTCATACACTGTACTTTAAAGGTGAGCACTTCTGCAGGAGACTCGGTGCTGAATCTAAAATATGTGACTGTACAATGCAAATCCTACCATGCCCTCGGTTTGCAACTGGTTACCTTCATTACAACAACACTACTCTAAAGGCAAATAAAAATATAAAGAAGTTATCAGCAGTATGACGTTCAAAGGCAAGTATGGGATTTTACAGGAGGAAAAAATGAACAGAAGAAAAAGGAAAATACTAAGGTTATAAACAAACCAAATTACGTTTTCTTCAAGTCTATTAGCAAGTCTCTACAGATGGAAGTTTACTTTAAAGGGAGCCTAGTAGGGAATTAGCTCAGAAACAGAAAACACACCGCTAAACTTGCCTTTCATTAAAATAATCTAAACACGGGTGGGAGAGCACTTATTTACAAAGTATCTAAACATTATCTCCTGAGAAATGTAAGAAGAATCCAACCTAAACTTTGGAAAAAATTTTGAAAAAAKTTTTGAAATTCAAAAGCAAATATTATGCACACTTTTGCTACACTCTTGTAGAAATAGGTCTGGAAAAAAATAGCACCCCCAAATTAAGAAAGAATTAAGAAGCTGTAACTGCTTAAGAAAGGTTGCAAAATACCTACATAAATTAAGTGAACTGTACAAGTTAAATATACATCAGCCATTTTCTTCTTTTTCATAGCATGGAATCAAATGAGGAAAGTCATGTCTGCTGCTTCCCAAAATTCTTCTGTTGCCCCTAAATTACTACTTAATAATACAACTTCTTTTAAACGAGAAGAAAAACAACAGTGCAGATAGCTCCTAATAATAAACCTGAATCTGATACTGGAATAGTTTGGTTTCTTTTAATGCCTCTCTCCACTTTATAATTTAATATGGATGTGMTTTCCTGCCAAGATATTCAAAATGAAAATAATCCTCCTTGTATTTTCAATTAAATACTAGATTTATTAATAGAAGTGGATGATTACCTTCTCAGTATTTTGAGGAACATGATTAGATTTTATATATACACGGATTTTTGTTTGGGACATAGGACAGATGATCAAAGTAATATAGGAAAAAAGTAATTGTATAAATCTTGCATTACTAGGAAGAAAAAAGTGCACTTAAATATCCTTTCACTTTTACAGTTTGAGTATTAGTAGTATTAAGGTGCTGCCATATAGGATTTTACTACTGATAAACACTGAATATCCATTAAGGCCACATATTTGTTGATCCAGACACCTGCAGACATACTAGTTTTTCATATCTTAATGTTATTTACACTAATACTGTAGAATTGCTCTGTGTTTTATGCAGTTGAAATTGCTCGTAATGAAAAGGTGAAAAGCAGTTTAGAGTAAAAGCTAGAAAAGTGTCAAGCGCCCACAAAAATGTGATGGCTGACACACTGTACTTCAACAAATCAAAGTTTTAGTACATATTACAAAAACATTAACTTCCTTGCAAGAAGCAGCACCATGCTGTGATCAACACCTTATGAGTAACTATCATCTAAATGATTTTTTTTCTTTTTTTAAACAAACAAACAAACTTACTTTTGCATATTAAGGATTTACCTTAGCTTTTATTGTTCTGGCTATAAAGTTAACACTTAAAATAGTAGAATGCAGAAACGTGTGCAAATGCCAAAGATTTTATTTAACAGCAAAAACAAGTTAAAACTAGATTTTGTTTTTGCACATGATCATTTTGTCTAGGTTTTTGCCAGGAAAGGAATCTTCAAAATGCAAAAGAATCACCAATAAGAAAAATTACTGGAAACATATACGGAACTAAAAAAACTGCATACAGTTTTACTTGAGACAAAGCTCCACAGCAGTTATCTAAAAATGCACCCGATTTGACTTTGATAAATAAGTCACTGAAGTATGTAATACAYATACATATTTAGGTGTTGGAAATAACCAAAATGCTACAGAGATGTGTAACATTTCACATCTGTCACAGCAAGAGTATCAGTTTTTAAGGACTGTGCTGCATGAGAATGCTGCCTCTTGAAGCCAATTTCAAACAGGACGATGATTCAACAGAAAACATCAAATTTCCTTTTGCAAATTGTTTTCCATCTTGAACAGTTACCTCTTTTAGCATGTCTTCAGGGGAAAACTGGAAAGAGGCAGAGAGCACGCTGCCTGAGAATGCAACCGCAACTTGCAAGCAGCCATTCCCACAGAGAAACTGAAAACTTTCAGCATCCAGTTTAGTAACAAAAACATTTATTCTCTTTCTACTTTTAGTGTGTTTCTGATGGTGAACTCCATTTTGTTTTTAAACTGCTCATAGGTCTTGGTTAGTGGGAGCTCTAGGCAATTATGGAGTCTGTTTCCAACAGGATACCTTATACGCAAAAATTTAACAGTGGGTTCAGGATCAAAACCAATGGGTGGTAGAAAAGAACAGCCTGTAGCGAAGAGCAGAATGTCCTCCAGTGTCACTACAGATTCGCCACCTATAAAATAGGATTGTTATTTCATTAGTTACTGTTACTCATAAACCATATGTTATATTAAAGATATAGAGCCAAAAAAAGACAAAACAACAACAACAAACCAACACAAAAAAGCGCCAGTGAAATTGCCAAGCCCCACATCAACAAACTGAATGAATCTTCAGAAAAAGACAGTTGGGTTAGGTCAGCAAAAACTAGAAATTAATAGAAATATCTCCTCTGAAAGGAGACCAGGGAAACCTGCTTTCTACCACTTTTTATTCTGAGACTCATTAAGAAAGAGTTTATAAGCAGGTTAAAAGGATTTCTTTTCTTTGCCACTCTATTTTCTAAAGTGACAGGAATGCTAGTTCCAATCTTACTGGTATTCACCATGCTCAAATTCAGTCGTAATTGGTCAAAAGTTTCAGAAATTTCTGAAACTGATTTCCAGAATTCCTTTCTGAATGAACGGGAAGGAAAAGGGAGTATAAATTGAGAGTAAATTCAAAAATTTACCACACAAAATGCTAAAAATCAGATCCCACGTGTATACCAGCTCCTAAGTACCTCAAACAGCACAAGAAAAAATAAATTACTTACTTTCTACATCCTGCAAATAACCCATCCAAAAATCAGCACCTTCAACTTTATTAACATCTGATGAGCAATGGATTGTGAAGAGATCACAAAGAGTTTCTGCTGAAAGTGTTTCAGGTTCATGACAAAATATGCTGGAGAATGCATCTGGATGCATTTGCATTTTCTCTAGTACACCAAGAGTTTTCAAACCTTGCCTAAAACTAGCAGGAAAAAAAAAAGTTAGTTTAAATTATTAAATTATAAGTAGCTAACTCTGTGTTCTACAAAGTTTTAAGATGATATAAAGTTTCCAAATCTGTAGTGTAATGTCCAAATCTTGTCAACAAGGTGTATGTAGACCATTTTATTTCCACCTTGGAAAACTAATTTAGATCAGTTAGCTCATATTTTAACAATCCACTTATCACTGTGGAGTCTTTTTGGAAGCAATATGCAGAAAGGAACTTTTATTTCTCTGTTGTATGACCATCACTTGCTATTAATTTTTATGGGAGAACATATTTTATGGGAGAACTCTTCTGTTAGAAACTGACCCTTGCAGAAAACAGTTTAAAAATCTTTGTCTTCAGGCAAGAATAAGTCTCTAAAAGGCCAGACTTCACTTGGCTTCTGCAGTTTACACAAGTTTGCATGATATTACTTACCTACATTTTTAGTAACAGCTGTGCAGGTTCAAAATATTGTCAATATTTATATATGCTAGATAAACTATAAAGCCAATTTGAAAGGTGCTTAACTACCATATTCAAAATTAAATTTTTATGTAAGCTGTCTACACTTTATTTTTTAGATGAAAAGAAGCAACAAAAGCCTTATCAAAAGGCTGAAGCAGTAAAATTCATAACAAACATGCTAGGATTATACAATCAGTGATACACAATGTTAATGGTCAAAGCGACTAACTTGCTCTTCACTTGAATTTAGACCTTGATAATCACACGCAAATTTGCCTTCTACTCACTTCTGCATATTTTAAGCCCACCCCAAAAAAATCTAAGTTTTCTCCATAAATAAAGCTAATTATGGCATTTTATTTTTTAACTAACTAGTTCAGCATATTGGCAATAGAGTGGTCAAAGAGTGGTCGAACATGCTAAAAAGGTCTTGTTTGAAAGAACGGTTACYCTTAAAAAAAATACCTTCAGAGCTAATGGGAGATTTAGTCAATTCAAATTTGTCCAACATCACAAATGCATTATTAATCCAACCATATTTGCTGGAAATTTTTCCATTTTAAACCTAGTGATTAATACAGATTAAAATCAGGGCAGACAGCAAATAAATTGTTTAACAACTGCAACTTGCTTAGCTATCTGAAGTCATCACCACCTCATGAAAATGCCCATTTGAGAAAAATGGCAACAGCTGGTACGCTGTTCTTACACCTCTCAGAACGGCGAAGCAGGGCAACCTGCAGCTGCGTGCACGACCACTGTCACAGGGGCACACAGCAGCTCGGTAGTTAGAACTCTGGAATATTCAATTAATGTCTAAAAATACTTTTAACACTTAAAGCTTCTCACTTTGAGCAATTCTGAATTAAAACCAAATATGGAATAGAGACATTTTTTGTTGCAAAGGTCTTTATGAGGTTACAATTTACAACTGTCAGGCTCCCCTCTTTGTAATGTTGAAAATACAAGAGGAACATAATASAGAAAAAGATCATTTGGTATCAGACATGAAAGACAAAATTTCAACAGAAATGTAGAGAAATATTTTTTCTTCTTTCACTTAAATTAACTTGTATTAACAATCACCATTTAGTCCATTGAAAACTGAAGTATTTTTCATGCAAAATAAGTATGAATGTGTGTTAATTCAGTTTTAGCAACATCTTATTTTGTATTTTAGTTAAGAAAAATCCAGAAAATTTGAAAACTCACAAACAAAACAAACCTTTCCAGTGGTGAAATAATTCTCCTGATTACATGAAAGGTGAGTATGTCATTCGCCAGCATATTCTTATCACACAAAGTTGTTACAGGTCTTAAACATCCAGCAGCAGCAAGAAATTCATAGCAGTCGTGTACAATTGACTGTAGGCTGGACAGACTACTTGCATATTTTATCTGTATCAGAACATAAGTTATAARTGTTTAATGCATGAACATATATATAAAATTAGTTTAACTGAAATGATATTTAATAAGCCATTCTTTATAGCCCCAAACTACTTYTGTAGTTTTGAAGTATAAAACAGAAACAAAAGCCAAACATGCCCTTTTATTCAAAATAGCTATCGAAACAATTTTAATAGAAAAGCAGAGGTAGCTGTGAAAAATCCCCACTGCTGAMCTAGATTATCCTACCAGGTAACATAGGTTACACTAACGTCAAAGGTCTATGGCTGATATTGCTAGTAGAATTTCCACCAAAAGTAGAACTAACTATGTAAAGAAGTGTGGCATTTATAATTTTAATTACTGATCACTACTGAGGTAAAAGATTTTAATGACTAATTATGGCTGAGAAAGAATTCAAACAATTTTGCTCGACAGACTTAAAATTATAAACCATGCATACTCCCAATTATAGCCATCAAATTAATATTTTAAGGTTCAAAACCAAGAATATACTAGTAAGTTTAGCTTTATGTACCATTTTTATTGTTTGTGCCACACCAACATCAGCAACATCTTCCAAAGCTGGTTTCACATTCTCTGGACCATAGACAAGGCAATCAAACARAGTCTTAGAAAAGAAACCAAGAGATGGACCACCATGAACCAGGGAGACTGCAATCATTCTGCCAGCTTCAAAATACAAATTTTCTTTTAGAGCTGCAAAGGAAATAAAGCACATGTAGAAAACCATTGTGATCCTGATAAATTTGTATACCAAAACCTCTCATACGCAATTCATTCTCATTTTAGGAGAAACAACGTATGGAAAGTTTGCTGTCTCCTGTTGGCTGAAACAATACTGATAATTTTTACTTGATAATATTTACTGATAACAGAAGTAGCAACTATTAAACTCTTCCAGTACTACTGAGATTTAGCAGGAGATATAACTTCCTATTGAAGATGATATCCAATGCACATTTTATTCTCAGGCATAAAAACTCAAAAACCCTTGCTTCGGATTTCTGGRGAGTGTGCTTTCAGATTTTTTTTAAATAAATATAAGAGAAGAAAATAAGTATCAGAGAATCAGAATGGAAGAATTTGCAGAGAATAAATACATCATTTCCAAAAATAATGCTTTTCTGTTGTATGCTTATGTTTTTCTATTGCTTAACAGCTTTTCCAACATTTGCTTAAAGAAGATAGCTTAAAAATGTTAATTATAAAAAATTAAAATGAAAAGTAAAATGATTCACAAAAATAACTTTACATCTTTCAGAGTTACAATCTTCAACTACCAATCACAATGAAGTTCCTAAAGTACTTAAAATTACATACTTACATTTGTCTGTCTTCGGAAAAAAAAGCATTTACCTTGAGAATCAAGGGTCAGATTCTTTAGAGATGAGCCCTCAAACAGTGATGAGTTCTGAAGATTAAGCATTAATAATTTGAAGAAACGGTGTTTTGATCCTTCAGAAGTATCTGTCGCCAGCCTGTTTCTGCAGCCTGTGAACTTTATTTCAATGGCATTTGTAGGACTGAAGTTGCGCTGTCTAAATCCTTTTAAAGCACTTTTCCAGATATTTTTTGTATTGATGTTAAGTCTTGTAGTTTTTGTATTAACTTGCAGCTTTAATTCCTTCAGTATATTAGACACTTCCCTCTTTTGCTGGTTTAGATGCCTAGAAGAAAGTTGCATGTATTTCCTGATGATTCACGATTAACAATTTACATTGAAAACACACTGAAATTCTTTTATGGGGGAAAAAAATTGCTTGAACATGTTGCTACCTTTAGATGCCATCTAAGTTACACCAGTAAAACATTTCATGTAGGTTTTTTGAATTTTAACACTGTGTACTAGTAAAATAACTCTAAGAATTGGGGGTGGGTGGGTAGGGGGGAAGGAAATAGAATTACTTACTTTGATGCAACAAGAATAGCTATTTTCTTAATTAAATTATTGCCAAAGACATCCCACACAATTCTTGCACTGTCATTCTACATTTGAATAATGCAAAGCAAATCAAAAATTGAAGACCTCATCATTTTTATGTTCGGAGATGTTTTTCARCCAAATCAGAATAGCCTAGCAGGGCCTTCTAATTATTCAGTAATATTTGTTTGTCATAATAATCCCTACATTTTGGTGAAGTGTTGCAGTTTACATTTAAAAARAAAACAAACAAAAAGGCTAGGACCCAGGCAAAATTAAAATCGTTCATTTTCTCTCTCAAAAAAGTGTTTAGATACACTGTCTACTAGAAGCAACTCCCTCATCAGAATTTAGTCACGTATTATAGAATTCATGAATTAAGTAGTAGCAGCAGCACGACAAAGAATTTTGTATGCTTAAATATCCTATACTAAGATATGTTATTTTTCCACTAATTTTAGCAAAAACACAAATTATCCCTTGCAAGTGCAAATGCACTGAAAAATAACAACATATTTACTGTAAAGTAGGTGTTTGTTTTTTAATGCTCTCCCCACCAAATGGCTGACCAGGCTTTGGCAAGGAACACAATATATAAACTCCAGGTTTTTGATTCCCTCACTGCCTCAAAAATTTCAACATAGTTTCAATTATTCTCCCCATCCCTATTGCATTTGGAAACAAGCCTTTACAAACTTAAGACTTCAATTCTTAAGAATAACCATTCCATTTTTCTAGTGACAAAATTATTATTTTTAGGTGCAATATGATTCGGCTACATCCTGCAGAAAATATGACATAAGTGCTAGAGTATTATTCAGTGTAAGAAAAATAAAATACTAAAATACTTTTTCCGCATTGACAAGCTCCTGTTTGCCATCAGTGGAGACGAGGACATTGTCATTCGGTTGGATGCTGGAAACTCTAGGCGTGAGCAGGGAGTCACATTGCTCTGGCACATTATCTTTGGTGATCTACAAACATTTAAGAGAAGTTGCAGCTGAAGAATGCATAAATGCTTTATATTTGAAGACACAAATATATTACCATCTCTGGTACTAAATCTGATTTGCATGTTCATTTAAATGAAGTCTAACAGTAGCCAAACTACAGTTTTAAAGACAGCAATTCAGAGTTTTCATTATGTCATGGGTTTCTGGTCTGCATTTAATTGCATCCTACCTAAGAAAGGGGAATCTTGACCAATAAAGTAGCTAAAAAAAGAAAGAGAKATCCTTAACAAAATATTGGTAAACCACCTCATCTTCAAGATTCATCAACTGTATATTCAAAGTCTTCTCTAAATATTTAGATTACTTTTAGGAAGACGTCATTTTACTTGTCAACCAAAAACTGGTTTAGATGCCATTCAGTGTGAAGTTGTTCAGTCTACAGTAAATTTACACAAACTTATGGCTTGCTCTCAAAATTTCAGTAACTAAAATGAAGTTTTCCTCAATTTGCTACTCAGTAGAAGTAGCCTTTCCTTCACAATAAGCCATCACCTCCTCACGCTAAAATTCTTTTAATGTTGTCATCTGTTTCACTTTGAAGACAAAGATTTACACACTGGAGAAGAAAGCTGTGTTGAGATCCAGATGACGGCCGAGGGCACTTTGGAGAAGGCTCTTCCAACAAACAGGTTGTCCCACCAGTCTTCTCAGAGGCAGCCAAAGAACGCTTTTGCTGTTTGCTATAGTTCCCTGGGCAATTAAATACACACCATTAAATGAGTTTGCTAGGTATTTAACATGTTACTAAAATATACTGTTTGAAGAAGTCACTGTAACATTTATAATACTACCTGATTTTGCAAAGATGCTTCTGCACTCCACACACTCCCAGTTTTGCTCCCATGACTTCATGGATGAGCAGGCCAGGTGAGTTCCACGGGACCCGCAACACTGACAACGCTTTATTTCCCATTTACTGAAATGAAAAGATTCAGAGTTCGACACAAAAATAATACTAATTAAAATTAGAATATTTAACAGTAAATCTGATCCAGTTTCGAGGCACTAAACTAAGATGTATTTTTAAAACTAAGTGAAATTTTCTTCAGATAAGATGCAGTCACCATTCCAGGCTACTGGGGAAAAAAGCCACCCATGTTCTAGCACCTTTTACTGAGGGAAGCTAGAGGTTACCTTGTTCCCCCAGTGACAATAATTTGCAACTAGCATCTTGTCAACATGCTGCTAACCAGYAATATCCCCTCTATTTTATGGGGACCCACTCTCCAGCATTTCTAAGCGCAAAATTTTAAGTGATAAACAGCTTTTTGTGACACATTCTGAGAAAAGATTCCTTATTAATGACAGTACTTGAGTATCTGTTAAATTACTTGTCTAGTTTTATTACATTTTGCTTAAGCATATATTATAAAGGAGTAATGTGACAGATGCTAGTCCAAACATTGAAAACCAAAGCTACAGAGCTTAAATGATAAGACAATCCTGAGACAAATCAGTAACAAGAACATACCCAATGATGCTTRGCCAAATCTGTACAAAAAAAGGTTAACATTCCTGTCTATGAGAAATAAGGGAGAGCAGAGGAGTTGGACTAGATCTCCAGAGGTCACTTGCAGCCTCATCCATTCTGTGATGCTCTTATGTCTAAYGAAAACAGGGGTAAGCTAAGTGATAGTGGACTTGTTCTTTTGGTTTTTATGGGTCATAAAATTAACATTTGATTTGGAAATACTGTATTGGCTTAAAAATCTGATGTTGTAAATACTACAGAATGTAGTTTTTTTTTTTTTATACCAGACTGTTATACCTGTCAGGTTCATTATAGTCTCTTCCTTTTTTGCAGAGACATCTTCTAATGTCACAGTGCTGATAACACTGCAGTAGTTCTTGATATGCATTCTCTTCAAGTTCCCACGATGCATCCCTATAAACAACAACAAAGTGGAAGATCTGTGTAATACAACAGTGTAATACAACAGTGTCCTGACTGTTCAACTATGCTACTCTGAAAAACAACATATATAGTCAAATGAACATGTGGCATCAGGAATCAAATTATGTGAATTCAAACACAACCATTAATTTCCTAGACAAATAGCAGAGGTGAAGAAAAAAGGAAAACTAGGAAGAAATAATCTTGCAAGGTAACAATTTTAACTATCTTAACAAGATAGCCTTCTTAAATGAATCTCTAAGCTTTTTTTTTAGTATTACTGGGTATCATGATAACACCTATCTTAAGAAGTCACTGTGACACGAAGGTGTGTGTTCCCCTGACCCTCCAATCCCACACCCTACCAATAAGGTCTACGCAAAACTCCCTTTGTTAAGTTTCCCATATGAGCTACACAGTGTTTTCAGTTCCTGCTCTCCAGGGATGTCCTGAAGTAGGAACAAAAATGCCACCCTAAAACCTACATTGTCAGAATTTTTATTATATAAGAGTAATTTGATTAAAGCATTTAGTATTTTTGCACCATCTCACTATTCATTTTTCCAATCTCATATTCTCCTTTCTTATAGCAGATGAGAATATTAATTTTGGCAATCTAATGAAATTACCACCAAAAAAGGTGTTTTGAAAGATAACGCATTATTTGCCTTTCCAGTATGGCAAAATACTGCAAGTATTTTGACTGCTTTTCTCCAAAATCTTGGATTGCTGTCTCATGAAGAAATTAATCTCTGAAGAGACTAAAGGCTACTAAATCATAATTTAAACAGTTAAAATCACTGATCACTTTTGGCCTTATTTTGAGCACCACCAAAGAGCAGAAACTATTGTAAAATCAGTTTATGATTTTGGAAGGTGTTATTACATACATCCTTACAATACCTTGGGAGGAGAATGAACTCATAAATAATCAGGGAATGGTAAAACTGGATGGACAGAAATTCAGATACATCATTTAAAGGTGGTCATTAAAAAAAAGCATAGAGAAAATAAATACATTACTCAACTTCCTGTGTTAACGTGAATAGATGATTATTTTTTAAAAGTTGTGATTTTTCAAATGTGTCTCTTGTCAAACAATGGCATTGAAAATCACATTTCAAAAAGCTTAGTGTTTGGGATGACTTTGATCTTCTACAGTTTTGATTATTCAACCAAAAGGAAACGGGATACTTCTTAACCAAAACAGTCCTAGCATTAACAGTAGTGCTGAAGTTTCATGCACTTGTAGATGCAATTGTATAGAATAAGCAAAAAAGGATTTCATACCTTATAGAAGTTTTTATATACATACATATATATGTCTATTATTTTAATAGAACATGGATTATTTACTAATTATTTACTTACTTTTCTGGAATGTGTATGCCCATTCTCAACATTTCCTTCTGAAATTTATCCTTGTTATTACATACTGAACACCTAAAGAAAAACACTCCAGCACTCAACGCATGATACTGTGCCAGGAAAAGATAAAACAAAAACCAAACCAATTATTGAATTATTACCACTCTTAAGATGCCGACAAATAATGCTTCCCTATCTAAGCATTACATTCATGGCTGTTTTAGCTGAAGTAACTACTTGACTTCAAAGCAAATGTTGAGTATTTTCTTTTTCTTTAGCGCATGTAAGAGACTCAGTTCACATCCAAGAATCAGGTTCATAAACAAAAGCACAATCCTTTTCAGCCAGCTTCTCCAGATCTGGAAATTTACATTTATAAAGAGAACTATTTTTTTCCAATGATAGATTTAAGCAAACAGCATTGATTATGGACAAATAACATATTGGATATTTAGATTTTGCACACTGGGACCTGGAAGAAAGTAGCTACCTAGACTGGACTTTTTCTCAAGTTCCTGAGAAGAACTAAAGCCATGAGGTGCATCCCACATACAAAAACATGAAGAGGGGAAAAAACCAAACACCCTCCCCACCCACACAAACAGGAAAACTGAATCCCATTCTTGTAAGGCATCACACTGCAAATCACAATTTTAACATAATCCRTCTACACRAGTTTATTTCCGTGCCTATTGCCAAAATTACTCCCAAGTAATTTCATCTAGCTTTAAGTAGCTGTTYTATTATTTCAAGTAAGTAATAAAAGTATGATGTATATGGATGCACAAAAGAAAAAAAGGAAGAACCTGCATTACCTGCAAGCATTCTCGATGAAACCAAGCATTTTTACAGCAAGGACTTTTCAGTACACTGTAGAGTGGAAGCTGTTCAACCAATTCCAGGCATATTATACATTGTGAAGATTCTCTAGATCCCTTAACTGAAAACTTCTGGACTGGTTTATGTTCCCAACAGTAGGACCTAAAAMCAGTATTTTTTTTTAATAAGAATTTACATCATAAAAAAATGAAGACAAAATTAATATCCTATCTTGTTGTTTGCTTTTCATGAGTAAGCACTCTGGGACAAGCAAAAGGGCAAGGCAAACAAGGGTAAACTACTTATGTATCTAATGGATCAAGTCAACAGAACAGCAGTAAGAAATCAGCATGTTACCAACTGATTTGTAGTGCATTATGGGGATCATATACCTAGTTTCCCTCAAATACTTCTTCTAGTCCAAATAATGTATTTGTCAGAATCTCAGGTTCTTCCTACATTTCACTACATGACAAGGATGTTAAAACGTCATTTTCAATTTCCTCAACGATTCTGCAAAGCGTAAGTAGCATGATAAATTTTAAAAGTGTGTACATTTTCAAAGCAAAAGAATAGAAATTCAGTTGAATTTCAAAAGAAACTCTTTTGACAACGCWTTATTTTTATGTGTTTGGCTCAACTAGGCCTCATTTTTTTATGCTAAGTGAAACAGCTACCTCCTAAACTTCCACATAGCAGCCCTTCAAACTCAACCTGCAGTAGAGAGAATAAAAATATATTACCAAATGCACTCAAGGCTATTTTGACTACCATCAGAATGGTAATTATGATGGTAATAAAAGAAAATAACCTCTTCTCTATGTATATCAAGTGCATTTTTCCTGTAATCTTTCTCTGATAAGGACTTCCGGAAGTTTTATGTTTTTAAGCACAACAAAGTGGCATACAGGTTGTTTTAACTGCTGAGAGGCAGTCAGACCGCAGGAAGGAAAGAGAGGAGCAAAAGGTTTTTACTTGCCATTTCAGCAAATACAGAACCACACAAACCAGGGTATGGGGGGGAAATCCTAAACATTTTGCAGTTATATTCAAGATTTCACATACAGTTTTATAGACAATTTAATTATTTGTAGAGGAATGGAATTATACCTTTAAAAGCACTGTTTATATRTATTAGGTATGTAATGTAACTGCTTGACTATCATGTGTTCTACAAATYAGTTATTTTCCTGAGACAATCCATGTATCATCTATACTTCAAGTAGTTCAAAAAACATATTTCTAATACAAAAAGAAGTTGTATCGCATCTTGTTTAATAAAAAGGTGTCAYTGTTAGGAAAATCAGAAAGTAAAAACTTCTGTCTCCCTCAAAAAGCCTTACCTAAAGTCTTCCATGAACTGGAAAATGCATTCCTTTTGGACCCCACAGGGAAAATGGTAACTTCGCTTGCATTTGGGAGCTACACATCCAATGGAAGCACCCTTTTTCTTACAGATATTGCATTTCTATTGAAAACATTTTTTWGAAATAGAAAAATTAAGACCAGGTATAATTACAGGAATATAAACAAAGAAAATAATAAAATGCATGCAAGAAAAACAAAATATCTGTAACATGAACTTAAAACTGTCAATTGGAATGAAAAGCATTTGCTTGCTTTTAACATGCATTTCTAACATTGAAAATATCTGTTTTGCAGAATTTTTGATTATGAGTTGCTTTTTAYGCATGTTGACTGTGACATGTAACCTGAAACACAAAATATTGATAGCTACACTTTAATTACATCTTCAATTATATCTCAGTCTGAGACTTAACATAGGTCATGAGGCAATAGGCACATACAATCTGCTCTCATCTTTTTTCTGCACTATAAAGAACATTGGGAGAATATAATTGTCAAATYCAAGTGCTGGTATAGGTGTTCAGCACTGCCCACTGGAAAACAAAACACTCATAGATGACAGAAATTAAGTTACTCTTTTTTAAGACCTAATTCTTACCAGTTTCGCAGCTCTATTTACTTCTTTTCTTATATCTGTGATTAAAAAGCCATATATACCTTCATCTTCTTGTCCTCGTTGCCAAATGCCACTTGACATCAACTACAAAAAGAAATTAAAATATGCATTTTAAATGACTCAACTACATAAAGTAGTTCACCTGTAAAGATCACCTGTGCCACGTGTGTTAGAAACAGCAGTGTTTCAAGACAGCTTTTACCATCGAGTAGAATAGACTTTCTGGCTTCAAGCACACTAATACTGAAATCACTACTGGAGTCTGTGACAGCTTATTCACATTTTTGAGTACTTTACAGCCAAGGACAGGCCTAAGGATTGTAGAGCATGACATYAGTAAACGATCAGGTAATCTATTCCTATTCACAGATACATACAATTAAAAACAAAAGCACCTTCCCCCCACCACCCTCCGCCAGAAAAAAGAAAAAGTGGGGCTGAGGGTGTGTGTCTAAAATTAGGGATAAAAAAAAAAAAATCAAAGCTGTACTTGATACATTCTTCACAGAGTAACAGAATCACAGACCAGCTGAAGTTGGAAGGGACCCTTGGAGATCATCTAGTCCAAGCCCTCTGGCTCAAGCAAGGTCACCTAGAGCAGACAGCTTTTTAACCATGCCTGGAGACTCCACAACCTCTCYGGGCAACCTGTGCCAGCGCTTAATCACCCTCACAGTAAAACAGCTTTTCCTCATGTTGTGACAGAACTTCTTGTGTTTCATTTTGTGTCCACTGCCTCTTACTCTGCCACTGGGCACCACCGAGAAGAGTCTGGCCCTGACTGTATCTATAGTGTTGTGATGTATTATGTAATTTCAAAGAATAACTCACCATCAAACAAGAATCAATGATAAATGTGAATAAATATTAAAGCTTTTCTCTACATTCTTCTGCAGAGGTGGAATTTTCAAACACAAATTGTTTACTTTCTTCTAAGATGTACCTTTGCTCCTGGGATTGGCTGGGAATACTCCCTAAGTAACTAATCTCTCTGAATAAAAGCCCATCAGGGCTTATTTCCTTAGTTTGCTGTACCTGAGAGGTACAACCTTCAGGCCTGCAAGTTAAATCAGACAGTTCTAGATTTCCACCAATAAACTAAGTCGTTATTACTTGTTCAAACTCTAAGTATTGCATTTATTTTTTTCCCCTCAGGTAAAGCAGATGAGCTCCAGCGTCAGTACCAAATACATACCAGGCAGTAATAATGAACAGTGAGATTGTATTCCACATAGGTACTTTTTTCTCCATATTTTTCAGGGCAGTCATCTGTCCGTCCACAGAGAACACAGGCTAAAACACAGAATCATATTTTAGGATGCTCAGTGATAGGTTTARGTACTTTTAAAATGTATACTAGTTTAAAAACATCCAAGGATTTGAGACAAGCTTGGAGTCAACTAAAACCTTGAGTTTTTCTTATTTCTGCATGTCCTAGCCCACCAACACACTTCTACAGACATTAGGTATCTGTCTTCCCCTTTACAGCACATCAGAAACATAAAGTTTTTTTTTTAATCCAGAAGTATTTCAGTATTTCAATTCTCCAGCAGCAAGAGCAGCCATAATTGCAAAGAGAAAAGAGGTACTGCTTTAACCTAAGAAAGTTTTGAATGCTAAGTTTCATGCCCAGCTATTAGCAACTGGACAGCTGAATTCCCAAGGTTACTATTTATAAAATGTCTGCAGAAAAGATAGCRTAAAGAAATTCAAGAAATTCACAATAATTATTTCTTTTTAATTCACCGAGACAAGCTGTACCAACATAACTTAATTGCTGAAAATTCACCCATTCTTTGAAACTAAAATAATAATAATGAGCTGTAATAATGACACTGTGTTACGGTGTCTAACTGATGTTCCAGATGAAAATTAGTTGTTTCATCTGGATCTGATGTTCCAGATGAAAATTAGTATGATATAAATCTTACTTACGTGGACTTTGAACATTGAAGTGTCTGTTCTCATTCATTCTAGTGAATTATTTTGTCTGCCATGAAAAAGAAATCATGTCAAATATATAAGACTTTATATTGTTAAATATATAAGACTTTACATTTAATATTTTYGGAACTGAAAATAATGATCCAAGAACAACCAAGGCAGGGACTTCTGATCAAATTAAATATTTTATTAAYGCAAGTAATTTAATGAGAACAAATTTCTCCATTGCTTAGAGAAAATCCTGGATCCTGGCCTATTTGAAGAAGCACAAACASTGGCTTTCTACAGAAAGCAGTGAGGAATGCAAGACAGGGAAATACAGGGGGATGTGTGCTGTTTACAACTACATGTTTACAACGGGGAGAGTAATCCATTTAGAAACATCTGTCAAACCTGAATTTCTTTCAAAAATTATATGCACCTAAAAGTCAGATCTGTAGCATCATACTTCCTAGCCCACCTAAAAAGCAACCAACCAAATCGCATTTCTCTTCCACATCAAGGATATGATTTTCCAACATTTTTTTTCAACAACAGTGTAACAGGATCCTCCTACAAATGTATTTGCAGATCTTTGGCTTGTCTCCCCGTAGGAGGAAAGAGGAAACATTACAAGGGGTTCAGATGACAAGTTATGGGATCCCTGCCTGCAGATTCACTCTTGACCTTGGAGGAAGATAAATAACTTCCTTGATAAACCTTGGAAGGAGGCAAGAGGCAGCCATCTCATGGGAAGTCTCAAATGGGAAGTCTCTCACACTCCCTGCTATCAGAACTTTGGTACTTATAGGCTAGATGACTGCCAGGTACGGATTCAGGAGCAGCTCTCAAGCTAACCCAAATCACTGCAAATACAGCATTGCAGCCATCTGATTAGAGTTTCAGGGAAAAGGTTTTGCCAAAGAGCAGGGAAGCGGGAGAAATATAAAGAGGCAGAACTCTCAGGCATAAGGCAACCACTCTGTGCAATCGCACTTCTTTAAAGGAAACCAGAGGTATTGCATGAACAGAAGATTGTTGCCAGAACATGCTCTAAAAGAAAAAAAAACAATACTGTAACCAGTTCAAGTGAGGAGAATGATAGGAACACATATTGTACCAAGTCCAACATGACAGTGAAATGAGACTTCATTTCTCCCAGATACAAGTTTCCCTTTCCTAAATAAAAAAATAAACCAAAAAATGAACTATAAACATCTGTGCAAACACAGCGGACATCAGTTCAGTTAGTGATGACACGAGCCCGACAGCTGGACAAAGCACATGTTTGGCTGGGAACAACCAAACTCCCTTCCCCCCTCTCCCAGTTTCAGCATGACGGGAGAAAACATTAACCTTCCCCCCAGATCCATTTTCACACTCCATCAGGAAATTGGGTCCTGCAGTCCAAATTTACAAGTCAAAGAGCCTGTGAGCACAGGGCAGTGCCTGCTTGCATAAGTGCTGCGGCGCTCAAGGGGAGCACAGCAGCTCCCCATCAGTCTATTTGCAAGACAAGCACGCATTATCACCCAGTGTTTACAGGACTGAAGTGTAAACGAACCGTACCCAGCATTCCTGAAGAAGCTAAGCAAGGCCTCAGAGTGCTGTGCCGTTTGSAAGTTCTAGAAAACTGCCACTTCACTGTTGCCAAGTGCAAGCTATTTTTTTTTATTATTATTAGGAGCGCGGAAACAAAGGCCGGCGGCAACCCCCGAGGGCGGCCTCCCCCTCCCCGCGGACACGGGCCGCGGCGCCCCGCACACCGCAGCCGCCTCCGCGCCGATACGCTCGCGGTTTGTCCCGAGCGGGGCCGCCCCCTGCCCGCCAGGCTGCGGCCTCCCCGCACGGCCGCCCGGCTCCCCCGAGGGGTCACGCGCCCCTGAGCGCTTCAAGACCCGGGCGCGACACTCGTTGCGCTTCGGGGCAGGGACGGGCCGCCCGCCCACGCGCGGCCACCCCACGAGGGCTGCGCCAGAGGGACAGGGAGGCTCCCGGCCGCCAACGGCGTCACTCACCCGGCAGCAACCGCCGCGCGCCCGCGCCAACTGACGGGCAATTCAAACGACAACATCCGCCGGCGTCCCGGAAGCGGCGCATCCGCCACATCGGCGCTCGGCCATGCCTGCCGCTCCCCGCCGGGAGGAGCCGAGCGAGCTCGGCGCTCGGCGCTCGGCTGGGGGTGCCTAGCGGCAGGGCCGGGCGCTGCTGCCCCTGCGGGCGGTGCCGTTGCCGTTGCCGGTGCCGTTGCCGGTGCCGTTGCCGTTGCCGGTGCCGTTGCCGTTGCCGTTGCCGTTGCCGTTGCCGGTGCCGGTGCCGGTGCCCGTTCCCGCTCTCGGGGCCGCTGGCTCCCGATGCGCCCGGCTGCGTCTTCACAAAGTTAAACGAGTCACATCCTTATTCTTTAACTGGTGATAGGAAAGAAAAAACAAATATATATTTTTTAACCATCAGCCCTTTCAGTTTCCCCGTTTCACGTCCCTTTGGAAAGCATTAGCTCGCTATTTACCGCAGAACGCGGCATTCCCCCCTGGCCCTCTCCTCTTCTCCCCGTCCTCGCGTGACGGCTTTGGTCTAAAGTCTCTCTGATTGTTGCCCCCGTCTCCTAAACGCAATTCCCCCCACACACCTCCTTCCACCCCTCGGCCTCCAGGCGGGACCTTGGCTAAAAGGCCTGGGATTTTCCCTTGCTGGCCGGACAGTGCAAATGGTCCTTCTCTTTSCGCAGATCTGAGTAGCCCTCAGCCAACACAACAACCAACAGAAAAGCTTCCATGAGCACATATCTACTTACCACATACTTATCATTGCCCAGTCTATTTAAGCAAACTCTAGCCTGTAGCTGTAAATATTCTGCTTTTCTTGAATAGTTTATGTTTTATCTTTGAAAGACACATACAAATGTCAGTGATACTTGCCCTGTAGAAAGTGTTTTGTGGAGTCCTTAACTGCAGATTGTGGGTAATGCTGCTTAGTGAAGTATTTGATTAAGATGCAAACAACCAGTGGCAATATCTTTTCAAGCAGTATATATATAAATATATATATATATAAATGACAAGAAAACCCTGCCTGTTCTTCTGTTCAGGCATTTTTCCTCTTTCCGAGGTACAAGTGTAATAGGAGAAGGAGGAGAAGATCCCAGTATACAGTTATAAGGCCACAATACTAGAACTGCGTGCTGGGGGAGCCACACGATTCAGTGTATCCACAATGATCAATCTCTTGACAGGTTGCAGTTGGGTCRTGTGTGAAGACCTGAAGTCATCCCGTATCTCCATCACTTCAAAACTGGCAAAGAGGGACTTTTCTCTCTCTCTCTCTTTTTTTTTTTTTCTTCTCTCCTTCCTTCTGTCCATCCATCCATCTTTGAGATGAGGACCCAATGAAATTGTATTTTAACTGTTTATCTACCAAGTCACTCTCAGTTGTCTAGAGAATTATTTAATAATGTTGTATTCATCAACAGATAAGGACAACATGTAGAATGTCTTTGTCCTCCTAAAAAAAAATGTACCGAACACGTGGGAGAAAGAGTGCTAGCAGCTAAGCAGTGCGGTGAAGTTTCATTAGAACTCCTGTCAAAGGAAGACAGGTTTGAGTGGGAGAGGGCTTGGCTGTACAAATTCTGTGAATCAACTGTGGATGATTAAAACCAACAGAGAGTAAAGGAGCCTCTTATTGATGTCTACTATTTATACCTTTTTTAGAAGGGCACTCTGCTTGCCAAGTTTACTCAAAATCATCTCTGGATAATTTCTCCCGTGAACACTTTCAACATCCAAATTTTAGACAGATTAACCAAGATTGTAAGCTCTGGCAGCACAGTACCGTCCTAATCCTTTGCTCAGTGTCCCAGATTTTCGTGCAAAGAGATAACAATTTATACAGAAATGATGAGTCAGATCAAGCCAGATTAGAACTGGTATTATCCTGGTTATGGAGCGATATTTRTTGCTATCAATAATTAATAATCTTCTCTTTAGAGATGGACCTGTCTTTGGCTTTAAATAAAATCAGAGAGTTTCTAAGATATCGTTGTTGTCCTGTCATAGAAAATTTGAAGGCGAATATTGGATCTCCTTCCTGAGGAAGGAGACATGAACACTATTGTTGTGTTTTATAGAAATAAAAATTAAACTTTGTTTGATGTCCACATTTCCCCAAAGACCTAAACCTTCATAATGTTACAATCATTGTTGGTTTCAAGTTCCTGTGATTCTGACAATTACGGATTTCATTTTCCTTCCTTCACATCCTTGGGATAACTCATCCTGAATAAACATGCAGCAATGTGGTATATACTGCTTTCCAAGTCTTTCCAAGTCTCCAAACTTCACAGGCAGTACAGGCAGTACTTACATTCTAGCAGTCATATGAGCAAGAATATCCAAAGTGACTTCATTTGGATTAAAGGCTTTCAAAGAGTGGCAGTTATTGCCCTGGAGAGTTGACTTGCTTCTTTTTTTTTTCTTTTTTTTTTCTTTGGTTTTCCCTATAGAATAAGGCATAACACTGAGGCAGAGGTAGACTAAATTTTTTCATGGCCAGCTGCCACTTTGATTCAGCTGTGCCCTACTAGGGACTGAGTAAGTCTATCAAGTTCTTGTAGTAGCTAAGATCCATTGATATGGCTCCTATCCTCTCAGTTACAAAAAGAAAATTCATTTAATTTCATATATCTCTAAAGACTGCCAGTCTCTGTTGTTCTTTGTTCTTCATAYGAGCCCAAGAGCTCCAAGGAGAAGATTTCTGCCTCTCTCACCCTGTTCCCTATGGACAGAGCTGAGCAACCTTGGAGATCTTGGTTCTTTCCCTCATTCTGGCACTGGCCAAAATTGTTTCATTTTCCTCTTGAGCAACCAATCTGCAGTGTGTGATGTTGATTTTCTTTGCGAGATATTTTGAGCACCATTTTTTAAAGACAACTAGGCGTTATCATCAACAGAGTTCTATAAGAATAAAATCAAAACTCTTAAGTTTTAGAAACTGATTTACTCAAACTGTTAAAACTTCAAAAAAAATCATACATCAATCAATTGAATTGCTGTTGTTATCTCATTATTTCTTGAAGTGCAACAAATTAGAATCAAGGCTTGGAGTATAGTTGCTTACAGGAGCGTAGTTGAAAGTAAAAATTACAATCACCACTAGATGGAGTTAATGATTTTCTAAATTATTCTTCTTAGATCTGTATATAATACAGAGCTGCAAAATTATTATGATCACTGTTTGAGTTAAGTGGAATATGATAATTTAAGTAGCTCACCTGTATCTTGTTATAATTGCATTACCTGTTCTTCCTTAAGCTTTAAAATTCTATTAACTTTTCACCTCATCTCAAATGTTTTTTACAATTTGATGCAGACTAACAATATTTTAATGGAAATCTTTATCAAACTTACAACATCCGGTATCAATGCTCAAATTCAGCTATGTAAGTTGCTGTTAAAAACAGGGTTGTGATTTGCTTTAACTCTGTTATTTCAGAGGTCAATTTACTTTCTCCTGGTTTCATCCTTTTTAAAGGATATAGAAATTAGGTAAACTATCACTCTCATATTTTTTATTTCACTATTAAGTGAAACTATAGCTCTATTGTTATACACTGTTTTGAAAAGTCACTTAGAAATTATCAAAAATCACAACACCCCAATAGTTACAAGTAAAATGTGATACGTTTACAAGCATAAAGATTCTTCTGTCAGGATCTGTAAAAGTCATCTTAGACTAGGATTATTTTCAGCTCAAGTGTCATCATAAGTGAAATCCTGGTAATTTTCTTCATAATATATTACTTACAAAAGAGTGTAGCTCCCTKTCTTCCTTATCTGAAGATAGTTAGCTAGCTAGCCAGCCAAAAATATCATTCATTTTTATTCCATTAAATCTAACTTGTTTTCACCAAAGAATTCTCGAGACGTGACAGCTTTCTTCCCATGGACTTTTACTAACATGTCACTTCTGAAGCTGTGCGAATATAAAACCGTTCTCAGGCCCATCATTTTTTTCTAAGCTTTCTGCCCTGCAGGCAGACCCATTATGGTTATCTTTTGTACAAAACAAAAAAGGGAGAAAAGATTTCCCTTCAACAACATTGCTCTTCTTGGACCACAAGTGCTGGACAGATTTTTAATGATTTGTTGAAGAAAACCACTTCATTTCTGGCAAAACAAACGTGTGGCAGTAGTCAAAAGGAGAACTCTTTCAGTATTTAGCAAATATAATCACTAGTTCACAACTCTGTTACCAACACTGGATCTTTCCTAACTCAGCTCTTCTTTTTCTTTTTTTTTCCTGTCAAATAGAGTAATACAAAGAAAAATCTCATCTTAATATTTCAGGCAAATTAGTTAATGCTTTCAGCATATTACTTTACCTGGCTTCTCAGAACATTAATTTATAATAATAAAGGAATTATTAATGGTGTTGCAAATTGAAGATAATTTTGGATGTATATAATATACAGTGAAAAAGATACATAGTTTAAATATTATAGGAAAATACCGAGAAAATTGTAGCTTCAAAATATATCATTGCTTGTAACTATATCAAGCTGTAGCTATCTAAAGAAAACAGATAACATGTCATTAATTATCTACAGTACAAAGATATTTTTAAAATAAATAAAGAGATTTATGTGAAAACCTTACTGCATTGCTTTTCTTCATCTCATATTTAATGAAAATATATAGCCAGAACTAGTGAGGAAGGAAAGAAAGATCTTTAAGTCAGAGGTCTGTGCTTTGTTGAGTATCTAAAATCTTAGCCCTGTGATTTTGGTAGAGAGATTTTTCTATTCAGGTTGCTGAAAACTAGACTAAGAATTTATTTATATTTTGCTGATTAAAATTATTTAAGTATTGTCCAAAGCACAATGATTTTTACACACTAAATTCATGTTGTTTTAATCAACTGCTGTTACAGGGCCATAGGTTTAAAAATATACAATATAATTACTTTCATAACTAATGATGCAGCAAAGACTTTAATCGTTTGTCATGTCTTTTCACATCTAAACAAGAAAATGGGTTTATGCAACAATTACATTGAATAAAGGTTACATGCTAAGAAATGAAATGGAGCACATTAGGTAAGTAACCTGTACGTAAGCTTAATTCTGATAAAATTTACAAAGCGATTATTTTTAAACCACATRTAGGCTCAGTTATCTACGCTGTGTATATGACAAGACAGTCATCTCCTGGAATAGTTTGTTTCACTATCCAATTAATTTCAAAATTATACCATATGGAATTGATGTGTTTGCTTTATGCATTCATAGCTGTTATCAAGAAGTTTAATGGCTTGCTAACCCCCACCTGCAAATAAAGCTTTATTCTTTGTAAAACTAGAAGGATATGGTAGAACAGAAGCAAGTAGAATTTTTACACCTCCTCTTGTCAGTCTGAATGATTCACTAGTCAGGGGAGGCTGTATGTGCTATATCAATACAATTAAATAATCAGTACCTGTACATTAAATCACTTCTTACACCCACTAGTAAAAATATGACAATAAGCTATTCTCATTATAGTTTTCTTTTTTCATTGAAGGTAATTATATATAGTTTAGAAACTACAGCTACAAGACATAAAAAGATACTTAAAACTTTTTATCTGTAAGTAATAAACTACAGAAAAACATACATTCCTGTAGAAATACAGTATGTAATTTTTATAGGCACAAGGCACAGAGGGATGGTAAAGAATGTTGTTTATTTTACTGTAGGTACTAAAAATATCATCAGGATCCTGCACAAACAGTATTTCTTACTTCAAAATTAACTGCAGGATGCAGTCATTGTAAAATGACCATATAAAGATTTTTTTTTTTTTTGTAGTGAATCACTGGTTTAACACTTCAGCACAATAAGTAAGATCGTACTGAGTTGCACAGCTAGATCTTTTATTACCTATATTGGGGTCTTGACAGCTCAAAGGACCTCCTAACTCCAGGTAAGACCTTTGGTAACTCCAACCTTTTATCATGTTTATGTGTTGAATATCTAGGGAATGCAATGCTGTTAGCTGTTTTTGGCAACATCAGCAACAGATTACAAACCATCTGAGGGAAGCTCTAGATATGACATTTGGATGTTCAGCCTAAACAGATAGTACAATGAGGGATTAGTCTTTTGATGCTGCATGTAGCCGTTAGCATAGATGAAAGCATATGTATATATTCCATAGTCTCTTTAGGTAACTTAGAAGGTCATATGAATGGAGGGAAGACAATGAAAACTTGGAAGTAAAGAGACTGCCCTTCAGGGAAGGAAGGCTGGAAGAGGAAGCCTTCCCAAAGAATTCTTTCGAAGGAAGGTTGGAATKTTTCTGATTGGATTTTTTTGAAAGAAGGAGTTTTGTCTTCCAAAATCATATCAGTGCATATACCCTTGTTACCTTGGAACTCTACCTTACCAAGAGAAAAGTCTTTACAGAATCACAGAATGGTTGAGGTTGGGAGGGACCTCTAGAGATCACCTAGTCCAACCCCCCTGCTCTGCCACGGGCACCCRGAGCACGGGGCACAGGGCGGCATCCGGGCGGGTTTTGAAGACCTCCAGAGAAGGAGACTCCACAGCCTCCCTGGGCAGCCTGCTCCAGGGCTCTGTCACTTTAAGTTTTCGTTAGCAAAAAAAATCAATTTTGGCCTTTTAACCAGTCTGTCCTTTAGCCAGATTTAGAGGTAGTACAAATGTCTAATTAAAATACATAGCATACAAACATATCTTCTGAAGCACTCTAACGTATCTTTTGGCAGATATTACTGCTGGTGAATCACAACTAGGCTGAGTGGTTAATGCATTCCACAATTCTTTGAAGGGCCAATTTATCCAAATCTCCACTGAAGGCCTAACTCCCAGTCACTTTCTGCAGCCCCTTAAGCCATTTCTGAGCTCTTAAACTCTTGTGACCCTCCATGCAACCCCAGCTATGCAGAAGTGGCCTTTACTCTTCGATAAACAGAAGTTCTGCAGTAGAGATCTGTGCAGAGAGGGTGGAAAGGAGAGCACTAAAGGAAAAGACTGAACATCTGCTCATGGCTACATGAGGCAGCTGGCAGGATTTCAGACCCCTCTGTGTCACGTTTCTCACCTGAGCTTCCAGGCTGGGAACCAGGGAGCTACACGTGCGTCACTGGAGTTTTGTGTCACCTGCTGTGCACTGTCATTACAAATTAGTGTAAAGGGTGTTGTGATGGGCAGACTCACAGGAAAGCTACCAGTAGCCTCGGATGTCACCAAAGAGGCTATTCTTAAGCTGCTCCCGATAGGATTTATCTTCTTGTGAGTGGGGAGAAAGCACTTTCTCCGTCATTGCTGCTGTTACTAGGCTGCCCTTTGACACATCCTAGGAGAAGATATGGAGCTACTCCGGTCATCAGCCATTACCTATATAGAGTATAGGGACAACATGGTACTTGGAAGGTGCTCACATGGGCCTAACTGATACAGTCTATTGTGACTGGCATGGGGCATTGAGGCTTAGGTTTGAGAGAGGGTTAAGATAAGTTGCCTTGAATTGCTGGCTAGATTTGCTGGGGCAGAGGCTCCAGGGCGTGAGGGGTGTCTTCTGCAGCCACGAGCTGCAGAAGAGTGAACAGGGCTCTGCTCATCCCTTCCAGATGCAAGCTGGAGTGACTGGTTCCAGCTGCACGCTGCAGTCAGCTGCCAGTCACTGCTACCGGTGACTGCTTTTCTTCTCTCACTTGTGAAAACAGCAGTTTCTGCACTCATGTGGTGCATTGCTCCTAGCAGGTGTTGCACAGCTGTGGCAGTCTCAGGAGTTCAGGGAATTAATCCTCTAAAACAAGGAATGGGCCAGATCCCTGGCTGCAGTTAGGGAATTTAGTGACTGCAGAGAGACAAGCTGGCCAAAAGGCAATGGGTATCTGTTTCCTTTACGTAGGCAGAGCTCTGTGCTGCCCCATTTTCTAGAGCGGCTTAAATTGAACCTTGGTTTTGGAACAGTTGTTATTTTTCCAATATTAGGTGTGAAGCACATTTACATCGATATGTGACTCATATAAGTAATTAGATCCTTGTTGACTCAGCTTTTTGAAAATTCTTTTTTTTTTTAAAGGCAACAATTTCCCTGGTAAAACAGTAAAAAGAATGTGAAAAAATGTGCTATGTACTCTGTRATTCTGTTATGTAGGCTTTTGAAGTAATGCTTTCAATTATTTATACACCAGGTATTTCTCTTGGTGGTTGTCAAAACTCAAGGTATGTCTTTATAGGCTTGAGCCATGTTTTGTGGTTTATTTCTGTATCTCTTTAGGGTTTTTTTTTGGTTATTTGACAGTTAATTTAAGCAGAAGGATACAAATTAATTTTTGTGCTGAAGTGCTCACTGATTAATCTTCGAAGAGAAAGAAGTCAATGGAACTAAATATGGTTTTTAGATGCTCAGTACTGGTGATATTTATGAACACATGGTAGGTGTGCATAAATGAGTATGTTTGTGTGCATGTAAAGTGGCATTTTATTGAAGAATGTGAGGTGGGTTGTCATGGAGATTAAAAGCTTTGAAATGCTATTCATTGGTACTGGTGGTGGTTGCTGGGCATAAGGATATTCATTCTAGTTCTTTAAACTTGTGTTGGGAAAATAGTTGCACTTTCTTGCAAAGGCTCTTTGAGCAGCGTAAGGAAGCAGAGCACATTCAATTAAAAGAAAATAAACTTTGTCATCTGTTTTGGATCAACATTACAATTTTACTTTCTAACCCATTAAGATGCTCCTTTTTTATTGTCTTTCAGGCTATTTATAAGATGAAAAAAAAAAAAGTTATCAAATCCCCCAAATCTTCCTCCTTTCAACCAAAAAATCCCCAAAGAAATAAACAAACAAACAAAAAGAGCTGAGTTTCTGGTCACACGTAAAGGTGTGTTTCAGATGGAAATGATGCAGATGATACAGAAATGAAAAACATCAAATATATTTTGCTAAGCTTCTCTTCTATGATATTTACATAAAATCTCAAATTTCTCTTGTAAAACACTGTGTAACTCCTGCTTTTTGTTTGCCTTAAATCGCTACAGAAAAAAATCTTTTTGACACGTTTGCCTCTGAAGAGCATTGTTTTCTGCAGATTATTATGTTTTGCAGTTAGTACAGTTGTTTTTTAACCAATAAATCAATGAAAATGCTGCAATAAATGTTGCAGATGTACACAACATCACACTCACGCTGAATGAGTAATACAGTTTTCATAACACAGTTGAAGTGATGATTATTAACTAGAATTATATATATTTATATTTAAACTGACACTACAGAATTCTTTTGAATCTTGACAGATATGTGGAATATTTAAATGGAGTAATTGTAGTTACAAGACCTCATGGGACTAACCTACTGGAAAGAAAGTGACATTTTGCAGAGAGAAAAATGAATTTATAATGTGGAGAAAAGCTAAAAATGAGGTTATGGCATGCCTGTTTATAACCATTCAGGAAGAAAATATGTTTACACGGAGTCGCAAATACACTGTAGTGATACATTTCACTTACAGTTAATTATAGAGGTACTTTGAAAATAACTTTCTGGGTTCTATGTTTCCTGAAATGGAATGAGCCATTTCATAACCAAAAAGAAACTTACCAGTTATTTTCCTTTTGTTGCATTCATATGTAGGAGTTATTAGCATTTGTTTAGAATAACTCTACTAAATTCAATATGATCTAAAATAAGATGGAAAAATACCTACAAAGACAAAAATGTCAACCACTCATGGCACAAAATACATTTTGATAAATTATGCTCTTTCAGTTAAAAGAGATTTTTTCTTCCAGGCATACTCAGATTTTTATTTATAGTTCTTAAGTAACAAATGTGGTCTGCTGACTCTTTGCCGAATTGTAGTCCAGCAGAATCAGAAACTCACCAAATAATTTAGGCTTGAAGGGGCCTCTTGAGGTCATCTGGTCTCACTGAAATTAGGACAATTTTAAGTTACTCATAAACTTGTCCTCTTGGACTTTGAATATCTGCAAAGATGGTTACATCTCTGGGAAACCTCTTCCATTTCTTGACTATTGTCTGGGCTATACTTCTGTTTATGCATCCTACCTCTATGTTTACCTTCTATGCAGCAACATAATTTGTTCATAGCTATCCCATTTGTAATCTACTGTGGTTAAACCAAATCCAATTTAAGATTATGTTATTTACTTATCTAACAATCCATACACTGAAATTTCTGGCCATCTTGTTTTACACAAGCAGAAGCAGGTACTGCTTTGTAAATGGTCTATTCATGGCTAAAGATTATTCAGAGAATTTGGAACTCTTTATGAACTGTGCTTCCTAAGCTGTGTTCTATTATTAAAAGAAGAGTATCATTATTTAGCCTAAAACAAAGCCTTTGAAATGTGATATGAAATCACAATTTAGGGATAACATTACACTGAGGATATTGAAGTGGCCTCCAGTTCACGATTTATATATGTATTTTGATGTTATCAACAGCACAAATAGAAGTAAAGCAGGGAAAACTATCTCTTTTCAACTTACAGAATTTCTAGTTCATCACAGCTTTTGCCTTATCTACAATAATGTTTTTATCGATTTAACATATTTATCATATTTCCATGCCATCCTTCAACCAGCCAGAACACTGTGATATTCTTTTTCTAAATGCCCCAGACTAATAATTTGACAATAATTTGAAACTCACACATCATCTTCCTTCTATTTCTGACACTTCACATTTATTAGCTAAAACCTAAAGTTACAATCATTGCTTTCCCTGTTATTAATTAATTTTAACTGCAATTACTAGGGGAAAAAAAATGCTTTCAATAGTCTCTTGTATCAGCAAAATCTGTCTTATCTTTCCCAAAACACAGTCATTTAGCTTTCACTGAAAGCCACGCTTGCCCAGAAATGACCTTCCATTATGCTGTTTGGTCTCTTTTTCCCCTTCCTCAAGCAGCAAAGGGGAATTTCAAAAATGTATCTACACTGTACGTTAACAAAATGAACTGCAGCCTTTTTATTACACTTCAGTACTTCTTTGTAAAACCTGGCCGTATTGTTTGGCCAAGTGTTTCCAGGTACTCCTTACCTCAGAAGTAATTACGATAATAGAGAGATCTATGCATGTATGCAAAGTTCCCTTTAAAGCATTTTATCCTGCCAGCTCTCTTCACTGGCATAGAGTTAGCACCTTTTAGCTGTGCTTTAAGCTAAAGGCATACTGAGCCGTTCACTTTCTTAGCCTCTCCTCAGGGGTAGAATTAAACGCGCAATCATATATCCTGTTTTGGTGGAGCTTCATTTTTTAATTTTTTACAAGAGGTATTCACAAAGTGTCTTAACTGCAGAAAGTTGTCAGAATGAAGGACTCGAGGGACAGAGAATTACAGAGCAGAACATTATTATGTATCCTAGTAACTATTCATCTAATCCTGTCTCAGCCTGTGCAAGCACACAGGGACATGGGGAAGAAGAAGGGCCTATTTGCCTTCCCGAATCTGCCTATGGTTCTGCAAAGGAAGGTAAGCCCTGACACGTGTCACTCTGGGGAGCACTGCTGGACAGTGGGAGCTGCTGCCCCGTCCAAAGGAAGGCAGGGGTGAAATCCCACCCGCAGGCTCCCTTGGGGGATCCTTTGGGAAAGGGAGGCACAAAGCAGCATTTGGGAACAGGGCCTATCACACAGGGCTTTGCTGGACCATGTACTACCTGGCACACAACAGGTCACTGGTATTTCTGAGCACCTCTTGTTTGAAGCCACTTTGCTGATGTACTAATTTTTAACTGGAGAATTTTAATTGGAGTATTTAATTGGAGTATTTTAATTGGAGAAGCTAGGCAGTTATGGGAGTCAAAATGCTGAAGACTGTGTACAGTTCTAGAAAATACCTGACTGCTCAGCACCTATTTTATGATGAATATTTACTAAGATATGTATCTTTTTTTTTTGTATTCTGTATTTTTCTGTATTTCTGTCTTTTGGATTGTCACTGTGAAAGAAAAGTAACATTCTAGCAGAACTGGGTAAAATCTTTATATAAAACTTAATAGATGTTTCCCTTTCCCCACTTTGAGATCTCATGTTTTGCTGAACATCGGGAGAGTAAGAAGACAAGGAAGAGAGGAAAATATTTGCCTAATATGAAAGAGAGAGTTGCAAAATGAGCATTCAACTTGAAGCGAATGTCAGGGAACAACAGTACCTTATACTGCACTCTGAAAAATTGTAAAAAGTACAAGGTTCGTAACATATTGTAAAGTAAATTCTTTAGAAATTGCTCTGTTATCTTGGAGGTAACAGACGCACCATATGCTGTGTCTGGCAGTTGCTATGGCAACTACTTTTAAAATTTAAGCATGGGGAAACTAGTGCCTGAAATCTCCATGAGTTGGGGCCAAATCTTGCACGATGCCGAGCACCAAGGAAGAGTAAAAAGAACATAAAGAAAATTTTAAAAGTATCTTTCTCATTAGCTTCTGAAATTTTATCTTGAAATACATCTTCATTTTTGGGAGATGAAAAGTGTGGGACTCTCTAGTATGTTGAAAAAGAGAAAAGGGGGTGTGATGTCTTGGCTTTTCCTGACAGGAAGATGATTGATATATTTTAGATTTAATATTGTGCAAACTACTTAAAATGAAAAACAGGAAAAAGCTATTTGTGCACTAAAGTGTTTTACATATTAATCGTGATATTTATCCAAATGTCATCTTTTTGTCATTTGTATTCGAGGGAGCTCTTGCATAAAAGTCAAAGAATAGTAAAATTCCTGAAAGAAATAGGAAAAGAAGACATCTCAATAATCTTAAAGGTGAATGATTCAAAAATAGCAGTACATATTAAAAAGTAGCATATGTGGGTTTTGTTTCTATGGAGGAAGTAATTTCAAGCTTTGAATTACACTTTCATTATCCCACCAGCAGTCTGCATAATACACTTCTGAGGGAAAAGCTGCTCCAGATATCAAATAAGGATGTTTTTAAAATGAAAATATTAGCTGAAATAAGATTTAAAATGTTGTTTTAACCCCCAAAATGCTATTAGACCAATGTACAGTGAACCCTGTTGAGAACAAGCACAAGTACTTCAGTCACTAGATTTCTGTGAACAAGCGGTATCACAAATTCTGTCTTGTCCATACACTTTCCACAGTACCTCCTAGGAGGGTCTGCCAAGATTGGCCTCAATTTACCCAGAAGACAAATAGCCATGTATGGTAATTCTTAACGAAACCATCCAAGAAAGGTTCATAATGTGGCATGGAATCATTCATGAACAGTCTGATCCAAAAGGCATTGAAATCGGTGGGATCCTCTCTGGAGGCTTCAGTTCCAAGCACTGCTCATGCTGTTAAGGTTTAATTTATACATATCGGATTAATCGTTGCTAAATATGTTGTTGTGGGTACACATTACATAGCATCAGCTTTTTGTAAGTAAATTTAAAAAAAAAGGATTAAACAGAAAGAATCTTAGATTATACTAGATCCTTGAAAGGAAGCATACTTGTTCTCAGAAGGGATTTCTCTCATGCTGTTAGGTTACACAGTGGTGAGGACTTCCTGAAGTCTGCCCTCCGAAACGGTGTATCCTGAGCTCCATTATACTGGCTCTCATGAGCTCCCGCAAAACTGGCAGCTCTGTTATTCATCAGAGGAGGAGTTTCAAAGCTAGTTGAGACACCAGGGATTTCAAGGGCTCTTGGAATTAAAATATTTACATTCTAAATAAGAATATATTTTTACATTGCATCTTATTTACCTGCATGAATGATTATTCTCTTCCTCACTTCTTTCTTTGCTGCTCAATAGGGAAGGCACTTTAACTTTTGCAAAATTCTTCAATGGATACAAATAATTGGGAAGGTTGAACTGAGCTACAGATCATGTTACATCGACTCAATGACAAAATTAGAAAATACTGTCCTCAGCTGAAAGATTATTATTAGGCAGGGATTGGAAATCAGTAGCAGAGGTTGGGGGAAAATGAGGAAAAAGTTTAGTGGAGAGCATGGGATTTTGTCTGGCAGAACCAGCTGTTAAAATCACGTCTGGTTTCTGGGCTTAGTAATAAAAACATTTTTAGCACATTCTCCCCTGCTCCACCTCTTTGGGAAAGCAGTGGACAGCTCCTTCTCCTCTTCCCTCTCCACATAGATTTTGATGGGAAGTCACTGCCAGCTCTGTGAGATGCCATCCTTGACAGCTGCTGTTCCTGCCCCATTCTAGGCCCATCCCTGTATTGCCTTTCAGTTCTACAGAACTAGTTAATATTTGTTTGTTGGCTCATTTCTGAAGAGGGTATAAATGATTTCACGCACATCTGACAATTCTGCATGCCACGTTAAGGTATTTGCTTGTAAAGGCTGACCTGCTGCTGAGTATACATTAAGGGACTGATGTTCACAGTATAGCTGATAGCTGGTGGAAATGAAATAATCTGTATTGACACATTTGGAAGTTTCACATCTTTTTCCACTTAACATGCTAACGTGATAATTGCTAGACTGATGATTTTTCCAGTGACACGTCTCCTTTTGTCAATATTTAGACCTGTGTATAGAAAGCTTATCTATCACACCTGGCTAATTTTCACTTAATTTAAAAATAAATGGAACATGTTTCCTTTGCAGGGTTAGCAGAACAAAAAGAGGTTTTTATAAATATTTTTCTTGAAACATTCTTTGAAGAATAAGAAATGATAATGACAAAAGGATCTAAAATCTGGCTCAAATAAAGCTAGATTCCATTAAATGCTCAGTTATTTATTTTAATACTTACGTACAACTGATTGAATATTGGAGCTGAGACTTCATTTGGCTTAATTCATTTAATTAGTTTTTGAACAAAATTATATGATATGCATCTATATGTTTAGATTACTGTTTTCTATTAAGTCATAATTTCTTTCCAATATCTTTTCCATTGTGCTAAGGTTGCCAGATATTAATCCTCATTTTACGCACTGTTTTGCTGCCCTCACTGCGGGAGAAGTTAATAAAAGGTTCTTAGTCCTAACACACAGCAAGGGTCACTATGCACTGTCATGTCAGCTCTCATGGCCATTTCCCTTTGCGAAGGCAAATAAACGTAAAGCAAACGTAATGCCAACTAAAAATAGCCATAAATACCAACTAAAACCCCTCAGCAGTGTACCCTTGGGAGGGAGACAAATTCTAAGCAGAAGTGATTCTGCATCTCACTGGACATTTATTGATAAGGTTTAAATATGGAATGCCAGACGTTTATTCCTCAGACAACGAATGCAGCCAGGGTCTGTCACATGTTTGTTTGCTGGACATGCAACGACTTGCACTACCAGTGAGCAGGTAAGAATATGTTAGTGAAGGGCCATAGGTGCTGCTATTCTGAGTATCCCAAAGGGACCAAAAAAACTATCAGCCTTCATTTTGCTTAGTTATCTTCTGTGCTTGCTGCAGAATTAGTCCTCAGGAATGATTATGACAAGACTGATACACCTGAATTGCTATTTTTAGGACCTTTGAATGAATCATGTAACCATTACCTTTAATGGTTCAAGTAAGAGGCAGAAGGTCTTTCCGACTTTAACACTTCTGTCTAGAAGATAGCTTTTGTACCTAGAAGAACTGTCTTCACCTAGTTAAAGTTTTTATTCCATAACAATCCTTACATAGTCATTTTTGATGGCGGTAAATACTGATATTCCAGGCACATGACAGGGAATTTTATCATGGTCAGTTTTTACTTAATCTCTCTGCTGAAAATCTGGATGCTATATTGCAATTCTCTCTAAGTATCCTAGCCACAAATCTGTTTTAATGTCCATTTATTCTGTTTTTTTTTTTTTTTTTTCTGTTTAACATGCACTATATTTCATATATTATCTGCCAGCATATAGTTTTAATTTATCCTTCAGAGTTATGGCTCCTTATGAATTTTTCTCAAACAATCTTTGATCAGATATGAGGTATTCCATATGTAGCTTTTGCTAGCTATTCATTTCTGTATCTCACCATTATTGTGCAGATCTTTAAAATCAGAATTGTGGTTATGTGGAAGGAAAATGTGCCTTTTGCAATCAATAGTCTTGTTAGAAAGATTCTGAATTATTCTCTCTTGCAAGCCTTGCAAAGGACTTTGCCAGTCTCTTTTATATGGCTCAAGGATTATGTCACAGCCTTCTATAGCCTGCAGGCACAGCTGAATAACTGATTTCTCTTTGACAGTGCTTTTGTCTACAAAATTTTGGAAACATTGCCTTCATTTTTTTTTTTTTTGCCAGATCACTCATATCTCACTGAGAGATGCACTTTACTCATTTTTTTTTTTCCAGAAAATAAGGAAATTCCCCAAATCTCACAGAATTGACAGAAGATTTGCAAAATGCATTACCCGAAAGAGTCAGAATTACAATGAGTTTATACCCTGACATGCAACTGTATCCATAAATTTCTGGAGCCTAAAATTAAACTGGAGACCATGGATGCAACATTATCAAATTTCAGATTTTATCACAGCCTTGTAATATATGGGGCATTTCTGTATGTTTCAGCTGCTGGAATTATTTGGATATGTGAGAATCTTAAGGTTTGTTTCAATTAAAAATACACCAAATACCCCAAGACTTTATGTTTCTCAAAGAAAAAACTAAAATGTAATTGACATCTTGAATATGTTTTAAAATTAAAAGTAAATAACCCCCTACAATTTATTATTATGTTATAGTTTTTATCTTAGGGCAAAGGTTAGGGAAAGATAGATGATGTTTGAAGGCTCAAAAGCCTTCATAGCTGATGGTGCTATGAACTAGGGTATGATTTTGCAAGTTCCATGCCACTTTTGCAACTACCAAATTTGTGTATAGGTTTGTTCTTCTCTGTGTGTATTTGCACAGAAGGRGAACATTTGGGCTCGGGTAGGGAAATACATAAAAGCAACAGAGACTAGCTTTGCCTTAAGACTAGACAGTGTTATAATCACCCTCCACAGCTTTGGGAAACAAGAGTCTTGGTTTTGCATTTAAATCTGTTTGGCAATATGCACTATGTCTCCGAGCCACTTGGCTATTTGCAGTATTCAGGGGGTTTGAAATGCTTTAAAACAAATTGAGCTGAATGGAGATCAACTATTTCCTGATTGGTGTGTCTTCTAGCCCCTAATGTGCCTTTTTAGGTCTTAGTTATTTCCTTTTCATAAAAAAATAATTGCTCTTAAAAATGTCTGGTTGGATTTCTTTTGTAAAAAGAGCTGAACTGAGGAGTTCTAGGCAGATTAACGGGACTGCTTCGCTTAGTAGGCTCTCTGAGCTTTGAAGAACGCTTCAAAAGTGTGGAATAAAGCTCTTTTTCTTCCTATTTTTACATGGGCTAACAACTTCCCAGTCCTTTAATTTGCTGTCCTGTTGCATTAGAGTTCATTATCTTTGTGTTACAGTTTAGTAATTCAGTCTGAGTTTCTATCCTTTCTCTCTTCTGAGTCCCTGCTGAAAACGGCAATACAAGTAACACAGCAGAAGCTTGTATACAGACAGAAGGTATAATGAGAATAACACTTCTCGTGGGAATTGAMTGCTGCATCACAGGGTTTCATTTGCAAATATCTCCAATGGAAAAGCATGTTTAAAAGTGCATTCGGATGCACTGTTTGGAGTCTCTGCTCTTCTCTACTATGCTCACACTATTCACATTATAAAACAAGGGATGCAATTTGAGGTTATTTGAGGGTTAGGTATGTAAATTTGGAGGAAACAAAGTCAGAACATGGTTTTAAGGTACAAGAAAGACAAGAGTGACTTTAAACCTACAACATAATTGACAAAGCAATTTGCAAATATTGGTTAAGAGTACCTTGACTTTACCAACAAGAAAATTGGAGTATAAAGGCTCCAAGTGATTGTTCCTTTGCCAGAGAGAGCTAAAATACAAATGGTCCTCAAATGGCCATTCTCATAATCTAACTTCTCTATTGGACTATCACATTTGCTTTGAATACATAGATTATGTTTTCAGTGGAAAACCTGGCCACGCTGTTGCAATAGTCCAGAAATCTTTAAATAGGTGGGGAAAATGCAATGGATAGTTCATATGTGGGGTTAACCAACATGGTGAAATGACTAGCTATTATCATAGCTAAATACACTTAGGGGATTCAAAGTATCTTCCATCAAATCCAAGTTCTTTGTTAATATGAAACTCGAGAAAAACTTAAAATGTCAATGTAGGTATTTTCTTGCAATGACAAAGAATGTAAAGCTTCCAGAAAGGTAATCTTGGCTTTCAAAGAGATCTTGTCAGCTCTGTTGATGTCAGTATCAAAAGAAGATAATTATATGCAGAAAACACATTTCTCTTAGTTATTTTTCCCCCTCGTACACAATTTTTCAGGTTAATCAGGAGCAGATCAGCAGGGGAACGTACTGAGCACCTTTACTTTTGCAGCCYATTGTCTAAATGCTACCAAGATTCATACAGGGAAATTATGGCATTATACCTCTCTTCTGGCGTGATTAAACTTATGCCTGATAGGCTGCGAAAAAAAATACCTAGTAGTTAACTTAAAAGTATATTACATGTACAGTATAATTATACCAAAGGAGTGGGCTGCTTTTTTGCTATGTATAGGTCACATGCTTGGCCATGTTGCAGATCATTTAAAGGAGACTATTGCAGATCTTAAAGATGAGCAGGTAACCTGTGGAACACAGTGAGTGAATTTTACTTCTCTATGTTTGCTGCTTACTTAAGACAAAAACCTCTCAGCATTGTTACTGAAAGTTCTGAGTGCTTCAGCCAGAATGGGCTCTGCTCCGGGAAGTACAGGTCCTGATTTTGATCTGTGCTCCATTTCTAAAGGACTGTTAAATCGTGAAGCCAGTGGAGGACTTCTAAAAGAGAGGAGTTTAATTTCTAAAGGGATTGCCATCAAGAGCAGTTTTGAAAATCATCCAGATAATGAAAGAAATAAAAATATTTGCAATGTCTTACTGCACACAATCCTTCTTTCTTTTCTATAAGGAAAAAAAAAAAAAAGAGAGGGTCGTTATAATGCAGTAGTTCTCTCTTTGGAGGCTCTTTGAAATGTTTTCAGAATGCAAAAGGACAATCCTGCAACTCCCTTTCATTGGTCTCATGCAGGATGAGTCAGGCAGACACCTTCACTTCTGCTCAGCAAGAGATATCAGCAGAATAGTGCCCAACAAATTTATTTGTTTATTCATTATGTTCCATTTCAGAGAAWTTTTTAAGGTCTTGGAGCTTAAAATGGCATGTATCTTGCCCATTATGTTTCTTTCAAAGCTGCCATCTATGAAAAGTAAAAGGAGCTTGGAAACACTGTAAAGTCAACACTTCTCACATACTCATTTGCTCTCCTTTGGATTTTTCATAAAGACAAATCATGTAGCACATTTCTGTGCCTTAGTTTCCTCAGCTGGAAAAGGGGAGGAATGAAAAAGTTGTGCTAACTCCCACATGCGTTGGGAGGAGAAATGCATTGGATAGGCTTGAATAGAAAGCTTTATACGAGGGTATCTACAATAAACAATGTTTTATTTTGTCTGGCCCCTCATCAAAAGAAACACAGGGTTAATTCTAGAAGCTAATTCTTTGAGCTATGCTGTGGTATAAATCTAATCTTGGTATTATTCAGCGCTATGTTCTAAAAAGCACCACACTTTTTTTTTTTTTTTTTTTTTTTTCCAAATAGTACCGCACCGTAATTACAATTGCTGTAGAAGCTGGAGCCAGGCAATTAAATTCCCCATAGGTGTCGCATGTAATTGTTCCTAGTGAATCAAGATTAAACATGGCAACAATGCACAGCACAAGATAGCCTAAACTCAGTTTTTCCCGCAGAACTGCAAATAGTAGCAAATCAAAAGACTGTTCTCCTTAATTACCACTGTATGAGGCATCAAGCTAAAAGCAGGCTCACTCTGTAATGTTTTCTATACAACTACAGTATGTACATACAATGCAAGCCTTTATGCACCACCTAATAGACAATATTATACACACAATTATTGCTAACTTTCATTTTATAGGGAGAAATCACTGGTGAGCCTGGGACATTGGCCTCTCAGCTTCCCCAGCAAGCAATGTGTTGACTAAACTAAGGGAACAGTTTTACTTYCTGAAGCCAGGAGAGACTATTTATACTTAAACACATTTCTTCACAACTTACAGCTCATTGCATTAGGTGAGAGTCTGTGAGCTGGATGGGCTGCAATCTCTGCTTGTGAGCTTTGCAAGCTGGAGCTTGTGGAGCACTTCACCAAGTTTACACATTTTCTTTCTCTCTTTATTCTGAAATCTGCTACCCTGCTGATCAGACGTCCATTTGGGACTCAAACTCAAATCACCAAGTGTCAAAGAGCTGAAGGAATTAAACCAATGATGGTTTTTCTTTTGGGGAAAGAAATTCATGTTCTTGTATGTCAATACTGATTTAACAGACCACTAATGATTTTCCTGTGTTCTGTGTTCTAAATAAGCATTGTTGCAAGTAAAAATTTCTGCCATTATTGTCCTTTCACCTTTTGTCAGGATTTTATATAGTTTTATGCTATTACTTCTTTAATCAACTGTTCAAACAGTGTGAGGCACCAAGTGATCCCAGTAATGAGTTTTTTCCTATTGCAGGTTAACTGCTTTTGAGATTTCCATTCAGTCAGAGAAACCATCTTGCTCTCTGACATGTTTTTACTGATTATCAGGGTTACTGGATACCCTGTGCAGTGAATTTTAATTGGCATCAAGCTATATGTTTTTAGTGAGAAAAAAGGGAAGTGCTTCTCACAAAATCCTTGGGAATTCAAGTGCTGTCTTCGAGGAGGGACTGATTCACTGGATTTACCGATTCACACACAGGAAGACYAGAAATCAACCTTCCCATTTATGAAATGTTCACCTGAGGCATAAGTAAGGGAAAGGAAATTGTGAAAAACCTTATTTAAACATGCAATTATTCATTTTATTGTATCAAATGTTCTCTTAATTACTGTATAAGGTTGGCAATTGCCAAGTAGATTTTAATTTTAAACATATTAACCTGCTTTTATCTATGAATTGAAATAACTCAATTACACCAAAAAAAACCCTCAAAGTATATTTTTTTATCTATATTAGCATAGCAAATAATGATTATCTTGATTTTATATTAATTAAATGTAACATTGGGGAAACAAAAGTCAGAAAAATTAATTTGTCAGTAAATTGTCTTAAGAATGGAAAGTGAAATAAGGCTAGGTAAGCAGATTAGCAGACACGCAGAGATGCAGAGATTCTATAMCAAATGAAGCAAAAGGAAATAGACAAAAATTGGAATGGAACAAACATTAATTAATTATGGTATAATAGACAATCTCATCCACTTAGGTGGATAGGTGTTATATTTCCAGTCCACAGTTATGAAATCTATTACTCCTACTTCGTCTTGAAAAAACAGAAATTATAGTGTGTACCCTCAGATCATCACAGTCCAACCACCTGGGGGGAAAAAAATAAATTCTCTAAAGCTGCTTGCAATTCCACATATTTGCCATCAATTAATTAAAGCGTAATGTCCGTAATCCACGTTTTCGTTACCAAAAGGCAGGTTAATTGATAAAGGAAAGGAGAGTCATTAAAATACTGTAGCCAAGGTAACACCATGTTTCTGTGGAAAGCAGCTAGATACCTTTTGAGACCTTGCAGACAGTGATGATGATCGCTATAGTACATAACAAACACTTCCATTATATATTTTAGCCAAGAAATTGCATCTATATTTATTTCTCTAGAAATGTTTTAAACACAGCAGAATGAACCAGCTCAAAGATGGAGCACAAAGTAGATTTTTTTTTTCTGATTTGCACGAGGTTTTACGCCGCTGTTAAGCTGCAGAGAGTGCCAGGAGAGGAAACTCGCAAATATATTAATGAACATATCAGGAAGTATGTCTTGGATATGCTACTCTCTTCATGTTTTTTATTAATATCTGAAAAAAACAAAGATATTACACCATAAATAACTTTCAATACCTCTGTGTCTTTTCCTTCAAACAGGCCCTGATTTGCAGTTTGTACAGTTATTAAGAATCTCATTCTACTTAGTTAACTGCAGAAAATCTCATTTACATCCTCACAATTGGAGTATGACCCAATCAAATATTAATCTTGATTACTCTAATGTAAAATTAAAAGCAACCTCAATATATTTTGACATTGAAATTATAAAAAGCTTTCTGAAAATCCAATTTTGTCAGCGTGTCTGTGAGAAAAGTACACCCCGAAAGTCAAAACTTTTCTATGCTCCTTTTGAAAATGGCTGGGGTGACTGACTTCTCAATCCAGTGACACTAAAATTAAAGGACTTATTCAGGATTTACTCTGCTGTAAATATTWTAAACACATCCTGCAGCCATCTGAGGAGAGCGGTAATCTTATAAATACAGAAAGAAAAAGTCTAACTTGCGTGCTGAATAGCTATGTGGGAATTTGCTGCAGTAATTACCCTCCTATCATTAGTGACAAGTAATTGCTATAGCAACCCCGGTGCCACCTGTCTCACAGGCTCCTTCCCTCCTCCAAACACACACACRCGCGCACACAGATGCACACGCATGCACAGCCACAGCAGTGAGGCAAAAGCAGCAGAACCTGTGGATCAGTGTCATTTATCGAATCGCTGTTGTTCTCTAGTCACCAAAATATAACCTCTTCCTCCTCCGCTAGTGCCTCATAAATATTTATTAAAAATAGAATATTTGCGTTGTTGAAAATAAGGCTGTTCAACCGAAGTGCCTCTATTCACCACTAATTCTCCGAGGGCGAGGAAAGAGAGTGCTCACAACTCGGTTGCTGTCAGCACCAACCAGGCCCGGCCTGGTTTCACGGAGCTGCCTCCAAATGCAAACAAAGGCAACCATGGAAAAGATGTACAACTGGCCTCATATTCAACCAAGGCGGCGGGGATTAGTTCTTTTTCTTTTAAACGTATCTCAAACGTTCTGTTTTCTTCCCCTTTCTGTCAGCAGCAGGTATTACTATATCACATCACTATACCACAAGCACAGAGTTAGTACAATTTACTTTCTATTTCATCTGCAGGGAGAGGAGCTTGAAGTGCCGACTCAGTATAAAGGTTTCCCTATGGCGTTATCTAACCCTGGTTCTTGTTTTTTTCTTTTTTTTTTTTTTTTTTTAACCACTCTTGACAATATCAGTGGAACCTGATTTTGCAATCTTAAAATAATCTACAAGAATATCAGTTTCTTTGTATTCAAAAACACGAGAAATTCCCTATTCCTGGAGCTGTTGCTGATCTTTTGCTTCTGCAGCTTTCACATTCCCAGCCTTGCTCCCAGCTACCTGAGTTCTTCATCATTCTGCTCCAGCAGCCTAGGACTTCACATTTGCTAGAAGCTGTCACCACTAGATGTCATCAAAACACCAAAAACCACCGTTCAGACCTGACAATTTAAAAACACCAGCGTTCTCTAACCCTATCACTCAGCATGTTCTAATGTGAARGTGAAATAAAACAGCATTTAAAATATGAAAGAAGAGTAAAAAAATACAGAAACAGCATGCCTTGACATAGGCTACTTGTGTCCCCCATGCTTATCCTCCGCCTTTTGATCTAATGAAACAGTTCATACACAGGCCTTAATATACATTTTTTCCTTTTTGAGACGCAGATTTTCTCATTCCGTTCACTCCATCTAAAAATAACTGTGAACAACAGTTCTTAATGCTGCTAGGAAGAGAAAGGAGATCCCTACTGAAGAACAGTGGTGTTCCATTTGGGGATGCATTAAATAACAAATCACAATGAATATTATTTCTGATAAAAGCTTCAGTGAAGAAAGTACACCTGTGTAATATTTGCAATTAACCCTACTGTTTTCACTTTTTTGATGAATGAAAAAGGATTTTCTAAAAGGTTAACTGGATAGGAGGAATAAGCTTAAAATTATCTTGCAGACTTTTYTAATAAGAGCACTAGAAGATAAATGTCTCTTCAAAGCACAGTGAAGCTCAGTGCATCCACTAGCAATCAAAACATTTTATCTATTAGATTTGRAAACTAAGAGGAAAGAAGCTGCCTCTGACCAGCTTAGCTTTTAGAATGAGATGGTTGGCAAGGCATGGGAGGCATGGGTAGACTTCAGCTTCCAAGAAGAAAATTCATGTATCGTCTCTTATACTATTTGTCTCATCCATTTCTGATTAAATTATTCATTCTTTCTCTGATGTTCTATCTCGAGACAACAYGGCCTGTCAAAATACAGGGTCTGAGAGCAGAAAGTAGCATTMATTTCTCAGACACTTCTAGTCTTTCTGTGCTAAATCTTTAAGCAGGATATATTATCTCAGGGATTTGTTGGTAAATTAAGTCTTACATTTTGTTACCCATACCTCTCTAATTGTTCTGCATATCTGAGGATTAAGGCTGTACGTAAAGTGTTAATCGGAATTTTGTGCATGTTAACACTTGGAAATAATTTAAAAACAAAAGAACAACAAAGAAAGGAAACTCTGTAAATATGTACAAAATGAAATGCTTTCTCAAAGCATTATTGGAAGAGTTATAATGCTACCATCTTAATAATGTAAAGTATTTTAATAATGTAAAGAGGGACTGAGGTCCCATAAGATTTTTTCCATTTCTCCTGAGTATTGATAATGTCATAAAGATAAAACAAGACGTTACTGAAACGAATCCATGCTTTTGGTATGTAACTTGTGGATCCATAACAGCCTTAAATGGGCTGCACTGGCYTAAAATCAGCTGATGCTCATTTCACTTTGGCAGCTATTTAATAACTCACGATGAGCAGGAGCTAACCAGTTTCCTTGGACATCCATCGGATGGACATCCTGTGCTACGGATGAGCTGTAGGTAGTGCCCTACTGGTGCTCTTGTCCCAGAGGGCAGTGGAGCACTTGGCCAGTGCCCCTGACTGCGACACACCAAAGATTTCCTGCACCCGATTCCATTTTATGTTGAGACTATCACTTTATGGATTCAGATCCCTCTTTTGAGTACTTAAGGCAGTGTTTTTCTTCTGAAACTTACTCTTAGAAATCAACATTCATCCCTTATTTCTCCACTTGGTTCAGCCAACCAAATAAATTAATTTTMCTTTGAGTGATGAAGAGGTTTTTATACAAATTACTCTTGAACATCAGTGCATAACAAAAACACACAGAGGTGAGCATCAAAACGCAGCAACTGGTCAAGACTCAAGCATTAATAGCACATGACCTCCTTCTTTCTGTCCCTTAAATTTGGAGGCCTGCTCCCTTCCTAAGATATGTACCAAGTCCTCCTGAAGGAGGAGGCAGAGTTTCCTGGGAGAGGTTATTCTAGGAGACTGGGCCCTCAGCTTGGTTGATTAGGAATGTCCTCAAGAAAACTTGTAACAGGGTCCTCGTATTTGCTGACAGATTTAGTTTGTGCAGCTCGTAAGTCCATGGGCAGAACAGGGTGAGTATTTTTCTGATGTAATAGAAATAACAGAAGAAAATACCCAGTTCACACCTGATTGCGGGTTCTGCAGACCTCAGGATCATTCTATTAAAGTCAAAGCCCATTAGCAGTGTGTAAACAACATCTTAGACACTGACTGTTCATGTTGAATATATTTTTAAATGTTTTCAGTTCTCATTGAAGGCAGAAATGTCAACACTTTTGCCAGACAGTAAAGGGCGGACATTAAAGGGTGTTACAATCTTGAGGCTGCCATCTGGTATCTCTGAGTGCCAGTCCTGATGGAAAGGAGAGGTGATATTTAAGGAGGATGCAAACAGAGAGGCAGTGGGAGGCATACAAGGGAGAGAGGCTTTGTCAAGGATTTCTGTTGCTCTTTCACACTGACTTTTCACTGAAATCTTGCACATAAATGACTTTTTTTTTTTTTTTTTCCGCTCTGGATATGAAAACTGCTGACCTCTCAAAATCTGCTTGGTATTTTATGAAATCTTGGTGACTGGTACATGTGATTCAAATACAAATAAAGGAATGATGGCATTTATATCATCTTCTACAGAAGGCATATTGATGGGGATTCATGAGTCACAAACAAGTTGCACATGTGAAAGCAAACTGTATTGGAACACATTGCACTTTCTTCCAGAGGCTCTTTTAGGAACCTAAAWACTATTGCTTAGTCATTATGGGGGAAAATACTTTAAATGGCAGTGAAACACATTCTCTGATACAAATGGATGAGGGAAATTCTTTTTAATTTCCTCTGTTGCCAAAAAAAAAAAAAACCCAGAAAAAAAAGAAAAAAAACAAACCCCAAAACAGGGAGAATCACTGCCATTCCAGTAGAATGGCAGATATTTAAAATCCAAGAGGATGCAGATTGAATCGTCTTCTCTCCATCRGAGTTAAGCTAATAGGGAAATCTCAAATCATCCTCAGATSAGTAGTGACAGGGAAGTCAGAATCCACTTGGTCTTTTCTGTCAAAAATCCATAGTTTCCACAGCACATGCCTCCTTTCTGAACACAGTTTCTATACCCAGAACTCAGAGTCTACATTTACATCCAGAGGCACTTGGASATATTCTAGAATTCAAGTTGTGAAGACAGACGTTTGGAATAATTTTGCCTGAAACTCAGGAATTATTTGGGTCAGGATAGGTATACTAAATATTCATTCWGCTGATGAAGGTAGATGGTTATCAAAAGATTAACCACGTTCTAGAAAGACCATCTGTATTTGAGCCTCTGTTGTCCAATATCGACCAATATACAGTAGACCAAATCTCAAAATAAACTGTATTTCAGTAGGTTGGTGTGCTTTATTGAGTGTACAAACGTACACTGATGTTGCTGAGATCAAAAATTACAAGYGTCTGAAAGCATCAGGCCAAGATTTTACTTCTATAATTTAGATCTAAATTATGAGACTGGTAGGCGCTGCCAAATCAGCCATTAAAGAACTGAACTGAACTACTGAACTGAACTACCTTCATTTGGGAACATCACTCACAATGTGAGCTAAGATACCTCCCAAGATAGGTCACGATGCCCAAAATAAATGATAAGTCAGTAGCAATCTGCTGATCCTTTCTATCTCCTCGTGGACTCTCCTTGCAGATATTTTTAACATGAAAAACTGGGGTGTTGTGTTCAGGGGTTCTCGGGGAAATATTCTGGCACAGGGAAAAGGAAGCTAGCCAGAAATTCAGAAAAAAAAAAAAAAAAATCGAGAAAGGGACTCTCTCCATCTCAGTTCCAGTGCTAAAATAAAAAACTGGGACACTTTGTAGTAAGGACAGGTTGGGACACATTTTTTTTTATCACTGTGTCACCTCTTCCCTGTTTCCTCCAGTCTCAATCTCAATCATTCAAATCTAGYTTGAGTCTTGTCCTCTTATATCAACATGTATGCCACCAAATCTATTCATGATTTATTTTGCTTTTTCTGAACTCAGTTTTGACAACCACCTCTTAACCCAGAATTTCTTATAATTAACTTAAGAGCTCTAAGAGAACTGTTGATATCTCTTCAGAAATACTCACCAGTTTAGCTTAATACTATGATTTCCTTCCTCCTCCTATTTACCATTGTGCACTCAGAACCAACATGAACATTTCAGAGTGAAAATCCGACCACCTGCCAGTTTCAGGTTCAGAGTATGGCACTTTTCTTCTCCCCTTCCTTCTCTACATTCCTTTCCAAGATCAGGAACTTTCCTGTGTTTGAAAAACCTCCTCCCTTTATGGCAATATAACCCCCACCATACCCCTCCACCTCACCCATGCATACCCCTGATCTCCCACTACCTCTTTCCAACTAGAAAAGTCTTGACTATAGGGTCACAAAGGCAGTRATGAATTTTGTATGCAGGGAAATCACCTGTGTTACAAATGGGCTTTATTACCTCTTCTTTCTCCCCAGCCTTCTACTTAACTTCTTGTTAACAAAAATGTTAATGTTGTGTTGTAACAAATGTTAAAAATGTTGTGATGTTTCACAATATWTCACCATAAATAGTATTTCAGAGATTTATAGGCAGAAGGACATACCAAATTCTTGCATGGTCTTGAGCAAAAGATAAAATGCAATAACAAAAAATCTATTCTCAAGGAAACATGATCTGAGCAATAACAGAATAGGAATGCCATATACTTTTCCATAATATAACTTGGAAATATTTTAAAAGAAAATAACTAGTAACCTAACAGGATTATTAAGTGTTCAGGAAGAACAGCTGATATTTAATAATACAGCAGAAGATATTTATTCTCAGAACACAAATACCATCTCCTTTGCAATGAAAGAATAAGCCTATGTAGTGATTAAAAATGGAAATGCATTCATAGAATAAAATTCTACAGAAATAAAAATCTGTTAGGTTTAGACATGCTATTACATCTTTACAATGTAAGCACCTCAGAGAAGAAAAAAGCAGTTTAGATCTGCAYAGGAGATAAAGAGGTATAAAAACACTGCTTCCACAGGTAAAATTATTGCGACTTTCATCCAAATTTTCAATTATTCCTTCTATTATTTGACATTAGTTAGGGTTACGATATTTGGAAAGTACTGTATCTAATTTGCATTCTAGTTAAGAAACTGGTAGTCCTAGGAGTGGGTTATAGGTCAATGAATACTAATGAATACTCATCTTTGCTATGTTATAACAGCATAACTATTTAGCAGGGAGGATTTTTAAGCATTTTGAGAAGGAAATAACACACATATATAAATAAATGCTAATTCAAATAAAGATATTAATATAGTGATACTGCACTCTGGTAGATGGAGAGAGCCACAGTTTCCCGTAAAAGACTGCTGCAAAATTGGAATCAAAAACATCAAGCTGCTCTTGATATATCCTGCTTATAAATATGATCTTCTACTATCAGGATATAAACCTGTTAATTAATAAACCAGTTAATATAATTACACAAAACCACAAAAATAATCCACCACAAATGAGATAAAAGCTAGTTCAGAAATAGAGCAGAGGTCAGAAATTGAAATTCTGGATGTATGTTTGATTTTCCCCATGGTCAACACATGTCCTTCAATGGTGCTATGTAAAAGTTCCTGAAAGTGGGGAAGATGCTCTGTATTGCCAATGTCTGGAGGGACAGCAAAGACCAAAAAGAAGTGAATATCCTGGATGATACAATAGCTTTCTTTATGCCATCTGAAAGTGTTAAATTAATTCATAGGCCAAACTGCCTTATTGCAAATGAAAACAGTACTGAAAGCATTACTGCCATTTCTGAATTTGACATTAGGTAAACTTTGTTGGAATTCAGGTCATCTGAATCTAATACTTCACCTATGTAAGCTACATCAAATCCTCTAAAAACTTATAAGCTCAAATGATATGAGGATTAAAAAATGAAGAACTTGAAAAATAATTCTATCAGAATTAAGAAAGTCTATACAAGAAGTAATGGTTCAAATGATGAAGAATTAGCTAATATTTAGCTCATTTAAAACAGTTTGGGCCTGATTTTTCAGAGCATTAAAATAACTAGCATAGATCCAACTCATTTTAGTCACAGCTGTGATCATTTGGCACTTCTACATATCTGCCAAGAATGACTCAAATAGGTACCCAGAAAATGTGGCCATTTTTAGCAGCCATTAGCAGCCATATGTGAAAATTTTGGTTTAAGTGTCTCGATTACCATCACATTAGAACTTTGTGGTAGATCCAGTTCTCACTGCCAGCATTCCGATTCCTCCTCCCTCACCTATCATTTCCTGACATTCTCCGTTCCTACAGACTTTCCTTGTTACATAATGGATGAATCAAGGATTTTCTTGGTCATTATTCTTCACAGTTCATCCTCAATACCCTCTCAGAATAYGGTGTAGTCCATTCAGAAAGACAAAAACTGGAAAAATTCTTGCAGGAACAGGTAAACAGTCACCCTAAAACATATGCATGAAGCCTGAATTAAACTTAGTTTTTGTATTTCCTAAATTTTGAATTTCTAACTTAGAAAAAGATTATTCTTCTCTGCACTCCCTTTCTTTTTTTACAGAAAACAAACAGAAGAAAGTAGATCCATTTTTATAATCATGTTGGTCTTTTGCAAAATCATCAGCACGTATCTTTACTGCCATAACTAGTAAGATAGCTGACAAGTAAGTAGTAGGCTGTTGTCTTTGAGCTGATATTGCTCTCATTTTCTCAGTGTACTTCAACAGCAATTCTTTCACAGCAAAAAAACAGGAGAAATTAAATGTGAAATAGTGAATCTACATCAGCAGACTGCATTGTAGCTAATGAACCAATGGAATTAGTAGGTTTATCAGAGTAGATCCAACTTGACAGTCCTATATAATTTTTGTACTTGAGCTGGTCTCTTCAAATAGTATTACATGACCCTATATGGGCCTAGCAGATGTGGAGTAGACCTGCAGCATTCCCAGAGCTCATCGTCATTCAGGAAATTCTACTGCTTGAATCTAAAAAGTTCTTACTATGCCCCATGCAATATTCTTTAGAACCGGATAGACTGTAGTATCTGTGGGCTGATAACTTGGCTGCATTTGACTAGACAAAATTGAGGTCTCTTTTCCAAAGCAAAATGGATTAAGAATTGCTTATGAAATGCTATAAGGCTTTTATAATATTGGAAATCTGTAAAACAAATTTAGCACCCAAAACTTGACACAAGAGTTCCAAATCAAAGTTTTAAAATGTATCAAATGTGAATGCAAGTCAAAGTTAAAGTGGTAAAATGTTAGACAACTGGAGGTCTAGAGACTAGCTAAAATTACTATGTTTATGTGTAGGAATGTATGTAAAATGAAAAAATAAAATTATCATATTTTTCTAAGCCTACCTCTTACCTACATTTGACCAAATTAAAAAGCACAATTCAACCTTTATGACTTTTATGATTATTTTTGCTATTCTTTTAAAAATATATAAGTTAGTTTTATATGACCTCTTAAGAAAGAAAAACAGATATTTGTTTCTGTTTTATGTGATGGGATGTGCAATGCTCGACATGTCAAGGATATAAAATCTTGTATAAATACCTTCAACATAAGATAAGAWATAAGATAATAGAGAAATTCTCAAAGTTGTATATGACATATATAGATATTCTCAATCAGAACAAAATATCTTGGATGTTAGTAACCTCATTGCTGCAGATTTCTCAAATGATGAATGAACCAAAGACTGTGGAAGAAGTTTGATATGGCTGTCTTTCATTATATTACTAATGTTTCATTATATATGGCAGTGATACTTAACCTTTCATGTATGTTTACAAAGTAATGACATAATTGTACATGCTTACATGATAATTAATTGTGTTGATGTTTACAATTAGACGTAATAACATAAAGATGGTCTGAATGTTTGCCAATGTATCCTCTATCTGGATATTTTTAAAAATAATATACAGTAGCAGCTAATTGGTGACTAATCTTTATGGGAATTTACAAATGATCTGTATGATACCCACACAAACAGGCACACAAACACACACTTGCATGTTTATCTATCTACACAAAGGTGGATAAAGTCATTAAATATTTTAGTGTAAATGCCTTACTTCTGTTTCAGACATCACCATTACAGAACCCCCAACAGAATTTAAATTGAAATATAATATATGCAATTGAAAAGTAGTTTATACAATAAACTTACATTATTTGATAATATGAAAATTTTTTTTTTGTCCTGTGATTTTTCATATATTTTAGACTAGTCGCCAGAATCAATCAACTATTCTATAGGAATGGCAGAAAGGGTCATACATATACCTGTGATAGAATTTACATGAGAATAGATTTTTTTTTTTCTATTTTGATCAAGAGAAAGGTGTTTCTAGTTCACTAGCACTGAAATGACATAGGATTTTTTTTCTTGCAGTTACATTAAGAAGGACAAAAGGCTGTTACTAGTGTAGCTCAGAACAGCAACAGACATCAACCATTGTAATTAATCACAATCTGCTCACAGAAAAAAAGATAAATCACAGGCTATTAAAATATCTAAAAATGAAATACATTTCTATTTTCAAATATTTGTTGGGAAAGCCTGGTTTCAGTTTCCAAGGGTTGGGAATTAATGGGACCAGTATACATTTCTGAAGAAGCAAACATTTTATTGGAACTGTCCTGTAGCAACCTTAAATGTACCAGGAACCTCACTATAGCTTAACTTACAAAATCTAGAAAAGGGGACAGTGAGTAAGAGCTGCTTAACACATTTGATATGTTACAGTTATAAAACTGTAGCCACAAGCAGCTAATCTAAATTAAAAAAAAAATCAAAAGTGATTATTAAGCTTCAACAGAGCTGTGAACAAGTGTTAGAGATTGAAGAATATGTGGGACTTCTTATTCAAACAGTCAAATTAAGTGATCAGTCCCTATTTAGGAGCCTTTTCAATATATTTCATACCCCAGGGAATCTCAATCCAACCAAGAGCCATGGCTTGTGGTTGTTCTGCCTGCATTTGCAACAGCTTGAGGTATGGCATCTCACACGGCTGAGGGAAATTGCTGCCAGCATAAACCAAGTAATTCCCTCCCTCTGGTCCTCAAGAATAGCTGGAAAGTGTAATCTCTCATTATCAAACCTTCTGTTTTATTCTGTCCTGCTGTAGCTCAGTGTCACTGACCTTGTTCACAGTCATCTCATCTTTGTCATGGATACATCTTTTTAATGYAACAGAATTGAGTTTAGTAATCATGAACTTGACAGATACATCTTTGTATAAGTAAAAAAAAACATAGAGGGTGAGTTTGGAAAGATTTCAGCAGCTTAATACAAAAAAAAAAGTGTTTTYGCTCATGTAGGCTCAAAAACTTCAGTTGAACATAAAAAACAGCATTAATTATGATATAACTTTAGGTATTCTTTAAATAACAAAGATGGTGTCTTCCTTGAAAATTTCTTGTAGTCACATACCATTAATCTATTGCATATTTTCCCACCTAAAAACTTTCAGATACAGAAAGCTCATAAACATTTTACCTCACTGAAATTACTTTGCCTGATTCTAATTATCCACAGGGATGCTCGGGTGCACTAGTCTCACTCTCTGAGCAACCATAATTAGGCTTCAGGTCTTTTCTTCTCCTGCCATATAAACATGTGGTTCATATAAACCTTGTAGATGATGCGGGATATTCTTTCTGAGTTTTCACCAAGTGTAATCCTAACTACTTCTTACAATAAGGAATACTGCCCCAGGCAGACTTACTGCTTGTTAGAAGAACTTTCCTTGTTCCTCTAAAAGTCATTGCTTACTTTTTAAATGTGGCAATTAAAGTGCCTCTTTGAACCAGTGAAGAGGTGTCTTGGGAAGGTTAAACTTCAGGAGTCTGTATCCCAGCCTAGAAGCACTGAGCTAAGAGAGATTTCTGTGAAATCTATTTACATTTTCAAGAAAATAATGTTCTCTCAAACAGGTGCCACCAACTGTGTTGGAACTAACCTAACCTCTTTRACAATACGAAAGTTTTGGGACTCTGGTACTACAACAGAAGTTTTCATTTACCCACTGTCAGAAAATTTAAATTTGCAGCAGGAAGGGCTTGGACACTCCTGGACTGTAGCCTTTAGGAGGAAGTATCATTGCTGAAGCATGGAATATACACTCATGCTGCCCTGTGTTATCAGGCTCTTGTAACAGCATGGAATTTGCTGAGTGGGATCACCCTGTCTGTATTTAGACAGCTGCTGTGCTAAGGCCTGCCTCTCAGCTACTCTTTTAGACTGCTCTTACAGGGAGTGGAAAGAAGCAAGGAAATAGACAGACAAATTGCATAACAGAGCTAACTATTTTTCTCTCTTAAGGGGAATCAGGATGATAACCTCGAAAATACAAGGAGTCTAAAGTTACAGCTAAATCCCTCTATACACACATATACGTTAAAGGTACGAACTATTTAACTAACATAAATCCTGCTTCCTGAAAGGTTACACTTGTTTTAAAATGATGACCTTAAAGGATTTTTCACTTGAAATATTTCTTAGGGAGAAGGCAAACTGCCTATTATGTTTAATGCTTTAAAAGGCAGCAGTAGCAAAAAACTCAGCAGACAATTGATCTTTTGATTCACGGTAGTCTGAGTCTAAGTTTTCCTTATGTCTAAGTTTCACTTGTGGGTTTTCCTAGCAAAGACCAAAAAAAAAAAAAAAAAAAAAAAAAAAAAANAGAGAGAACTTGGAATATGAAAATAATAGATCAAACTGATTGCAAGTCACCCAGGATAAGATGTATGATTTACAGGTACAGTATAAGGTTCAGCACGTTGTCTATTCCCAACTGTAGTAAAAACATTTAATCAATGATATTTCTGATCAGAGAAAGTGATAAATGAAAGAAATCTTTAAATATAGTAAACAGTGCAGCTAGTTTGGTATAACCTGTAAAATGTATTTATGTGTCTTTATTATAACGTAATTAATGCTCATTTACACAGTAATAAAGTATCCTGAAAAGAAAAAATACCCAATGTTGTGTGTAAACTGCCAGATTTATTAATGGTTATGATATATTCTAAAAGGAGAGCTACTTTAAAAACGGAGTTGACTACTCTGTGAAGCAGGTTTATTAAGTAAGTCAGATATTCAATTAAATTTCTCGGTGATGATTACAACAGGGAGAAAAGGGATTCTTTCCTTCAGGGACTCAGAGAACTAGTCACAATTACAGTTTTGGTGCTTTTGCCCCGTGTGGCAACCACGCATTGAAGGGTGAATGTATAATCAAATCCTTGAACTTAATATGAAAGTCCTTTAATCTGAATCATCAGTTCAGCGCATATTTTTAAGTTGCGATCAATAATAAAAGCTGTATCTTTTAAAAAGTACTAAAAGAGAAAACATAAGATTTTATTTTCCTTTTTCATTTAGATACAAATTTTGATAACGATTTAAATGTAATAAAATTTACTATTCAAATAGCAGAAGGAGTTGTAGCTTATATGTGGGCATAATACAAAATATTGAGATAACCAAATACATTCCTCCTTTGGAATCCAATGATCCAGCACTATCCAAAAGACATATCAAACCCCATGTTCTCACTTTTTACTTTTTCTTTTAATTACACACACATCAACAAATACAGTAAGGAACTGCCACCCCTGTAGACAACATAATTAATGCATTGCAACCATTCTGGCATTTGCCAACCATAAGATTAATTAGTCCTGTTTGAACCTTCCCTATTATGTCAGGCATTTCAAAACTGCTACTGTGGAAATTTAGATGTTTTATATTTATGCTGAAAGTCATTTGACCAACACATTCACTTTCCCCAGCAACTGTGTAGAAATGTACTGTGACATTTCCACAGTAAGAAGACTTACTCCCTACAATGACTCTTCACCATCTTTAAAGGGAAGGCGGCACGGGCTATTTTAATAGTCGGTTTCAGATTATGTCTGATGGTGCTGAAGTTTACTGGTCCCTGTGGCCTTTGACCATGCCATCTGTCTGGGTGCATGTAGGGGCAATTCAGAAATCAAGTATAAATTGTGATGTCTTTCCTTATTTTTTCTCTTTTGCTAGTCTAAGAGTAATTTGGTTTCCATTACCCAAAGAGAGTGTAGTGCTCCTTCTCCCCATTCTATATTCCCATAGCTCAATAGATGACCTGTACAAATAGCCAGACCACAAATGAAATTTAATCTGTCCTGCATAGTGGACAGATTACATGACTGCCCATGTATCCTGGACATCTCTCAACAACATCTTCCTTTAATACCATTATATGATGCCATATATGCAATATCTGTTGAAGAAGGCTGCATTTTGTCAGAGAAACTCACCGTCTACCATCACGAGCTAGGCTTTGGAATGGGAGAAGGTGATCAATCAACCTTGGAGATGAATGGGTTATTTGGATTCTTGCAAAACCATGGTTTGGACACAATTTTGCCAACTGAACTGCAACAATGTTCAGTTTTACAGCTTTTATARTTTGTGGACATATAGTTTTGACATGTTTAGTTTTCTAAACAGATGTTTTAAAGGAGAAGCTGAAGAGCCCAAAACCCAGACCACTGTTGGTTTAACAGAGACCAGTTTCACTGACATTGCTTTGGATTTATTATACACTGAAATTTAAAACTATTCTGTTGAGTCCTTATTAATTTAAAAATAATAATTTACAATAATGCTGATATAATAATTTTATTCTTCACAAACTTTCCTTTCTTTGTTTTCTTTTTTTCTTTTTTTTCTTTTTTTTTTTTTTTTGTGAGACATACCTTTTTTTTGTGAGGCAACTCTTTTCTTGTGAGACATATCCAGAAGGAAGTGGGGTCAGTATAAAAAAACTCTCATTTTTTTCCTTTCAATTTTATCGTCTAAGTGATTATGTATTATAAGCACCTCATCAGGTATTAAGAACTCTTGAGCATTTCCTCTTGGAGAATAGTAGAAAGTAAATAACATCTAGGAGCAAATAAAGGAAACTGTTCTTCAGTGCTGCAAGTGATTAGAACAGCGTTAAGCTAGGCTTCAAGGATTGATATTGGAACAACAAATTACCTTTTATAAATCTATTTAGTACTTATCACTAGTGCATTAAAAGCTTCCAGGAAGACTTTCAATGCATTTTAATGTTGTCACTGAATTCTAATAGATTTTCTTAACCAAAATGCCTGACCCTTGATATGYTTTTAATTTTCATTTAATTTTCATATTTTCAAGAAAGAATTACAGGATGGCACTAGAAAYTTTCTAATTCTTTGTTAAGAATTATGGACATTATAGAACAATTTCCATACCCCCAAATTTTTTAAGTATCTGGCTGGATGACTCAAATTTTCAGAAGTTACTAAGGATATCTACAGAATTGTGAACTTGTGCTTATTATGAATGCAGAAAATACTAAACTCTATTTGGGCTGCAGTAAAGAAATTAAGTTGGGGCACACAGGATTTAGAAGTACCTGCTTCGTCTAAAAAATTTTAACTCTTCTCCTTATTAGTTCATACATAGGCCATGAAATAACTCYGAGATTAGAAACGGAAAACGTCAAGAAATGTACAGGTAATACGTTATCCTTATCCCTCTGCAGTGATTTCAAGTGACATAAATATTCATAAATATTCTTATTGTATTACCTAATACCTCTTTGTTGAGGTATTTTCATAGGTATATTGTGCCATCTTTTGTATAGGTAAGCATAATTTTGCTTTTTATAGGCAAAAGTTACATAGCYACCTAATGCAAATGCATGAATAAGATATTTGCAAATATGAACTATCTTTGAGGCATCAGTCCCGATCATTAATTTCTTAGATAATCATACCAATTGATAACATTGATAACATTGATCATTGATGACTCAGCTCATTGATAACACAGGATTGCTTCCATTGTGGAAAAACTTTCTAGATTTATCATTGGCAAGGTGCCTGTTTCATAGCCATGTTTTTTGGAGCAATGGCAATTCAGGGAGTGAATCCATGTAATGAGGAGAGATACAACTGAATTGGGCAATAATTTTCATTGACAATTGTGCATATCTAGAATTTGCATGAATATTTAGAAGATTTCCTATTTAGTGCACTTGTTTGGATTGGCTCTCTGGTCATCAACGGTCTAAACAGTTGCACAGTAAACACAAAGAAAATGGCCTTACCTATATATGCGAAAACAAAAACATWTTCACTTGTAAAATGATGATGATAGAAGAAAAGACTGTCTATTAAATGGCTGGAGGTGGTAGCCACTCTGATAGTATGCCAAAGAAAGGAAAAAGGTTGAGAGAAAATTAATGAAAGGAGTTTTCCTTCTGAACAGATTTATAAGGGAAATGTTTCTGACTGTTCAGTTTAAGAGAGTGACATATCACATTTTGCTAAACATGTTATGTAGTTTTTTTTAACTCAGATACCTGAAACCACAGAAACTAGACAACAAAAGCCACAAGACCGTCTGATCATCACTGAGGATCATACACTATTTTGTTTTCTTGTCAGTAATAGTCTCACTTTGCACTGATGTATATTTTCAGCATAAAGAAGCACATTTATATACTGGCTTTGTATATTTACTTCCACTTTACTACACATGCTATTCATAATGGCGTTATATCTTCTTCATTTTTTAACCAGTGAGGGAATTAAAAAACTCGAGAAAAATAAAACCACAACAAAAGCCAAAAAAAGGAAATAAGTCTCTCTATTCAAGATGAAAATATAGAATCGAATTTCAAGATGAAAATTTAGAATCAAAATCAGTTTTAACATGGCAAACTGGTGCTGATGGTTAATTAACCATTACAAGCACATTTTCCTCTTTTTTACTATATAATGGTAGGTATGTGGAGAAAGTGAGATTTCTGAGAACTAAAGAACTACATGAAACTACATAAAAAAAAAGTTTAATAAAACAGACAAACATAAACTCTTATAGAAAGCAAAACAGTGAAAAAATGTTAGGCATGTTAACATCGGCAATTACAAATAAAACTTCAAAACTAGATAATAAACAAGAGCAGCTGTTCCAGCTATGCTCTAAAGATAACTTAGGGTCATGATTTGGTATTTGGAAAGGTATAATAGACTACAACTATTTTATGTATTATTTATTTGGATTTGATTGTTATTCAGAGGCAAAGGTGATTGCTCAGGACAATCCCAAATTGATAATGTCAAGCTCCTTTCTCTACTGATATTGAATATTTACATTCTGCCTAGGAAAGGAAATCCTACAAGTAGGCAAAGAGCTGTGTGGATAAAGAAGTTAGAGAGTTTTTTTTTTTTTTTTTTTTTTTTTTTTTTTAAGATAAAGCCATTTATGTAGAGAGAGAAAAGTTACTCAGTTACTCACTTTAACTTGCCTTTGGTGCTATGCAATTCTCTATGGAAAACAAAATATGGAATTGGACAAAGATGCTTGATGTTGAGGAGGTACCAAATCATAGAATGCTTTAAGGTTTGAAGTGGCTTTTGGAGATCATCTAGTCCAAGCCTCCTGCACACATAGGGTCACCTAGAACACGTGGCACAGGGCTCCGTCCATGTGGGTTTTGAAGATCTCTGAAGAAGGAGACTCCACAACCTCTCTGGACAGCCTGTTTCAGGGCTCTGTCACCTTCACTGTTAAGAAATGTTCCCTTAAGTTCCTATGGAACTTCCAGTACTTCAGTTTGTGGCCGTTTCCTCTAGTTCTATCGCTGGCCACTACTGAAAAGAGGCCACCCCCATCCTCTTGACTCCCTCTCTTAAGGTATTTATAGACCCTGACTGGCCTGCCATTACCCTTCTCTTTCTCAGGCTGAAGAGGCCCAGCTCCCTCAGCCTTTCCTGGCAGATGTTCCAGGCCCCTGATCATCCTCTTAGCCCTGCGCTGGACTCTCTCCAGCAGCWMCACATCCCTCTTGTAGTGGGGAGACCAGAACTGGAAACAATCTCCAGATGTGGCCTCACCAGGGCTGAGTAAAAGGTAGCTGAGTAAAAAGTAAGCTGAGACTTACTGCACAGAAAGCAATCTCTTAAAACAAATGGCAAAGCACGTGCCTTCCCTCTAGCAAGGAAGAGTAAGATGCCATTATCCCTAGAGACAGAGTAACAGAAACCGAATAATGTTTAGAYAAGACTTGCTCTTTGACTCAGATATTCCTACAGCTTTTTGAAATATGTTAAACCAGGCAGTTAGGCTGATGTCTTGTTCTAGAACATATTACTAGATTTGGTGAACAAAGTAAATGAAGAATTTAGTATATTCTATAGTTATACTGAAAATTAGATCAACAGAAAAATAGCTGTAGCTTTGTCTTAAATAAAAGCTATTGTACTTTGAGTCAGGAAATATAAGCTCATAGAAGCTCAAACTCATACAAAAAAAAACCAAAATCAGAACATTCAGGAATCAACAACAGATTTAAATACATATAATATGTAATACAATTTATAATATAACAGTCTTTTCTTGATATGAAGCATGTTACAAATACTAACTATTCACTTAGGTCTACTGTACTGCACGGTATTTGCTTAATTTACAAATGTGGACAYGGCCACCCAGAATATTTTGAAACTAAATATTAACATTTATTGTAATAGCATTTGCTACCTGGAAAACATGAAAACAGGAGTCAAAGATTTATATACTCAAGAAAAGAAATTCGTTCTATCACGGTTATCTGCTYTCTAATGATCGTGGAGCTCCTCATCAATGCATTTCAGAGAAAGAATGTGTTTCAAAATGTMTCACTGTCAGAGTGAAAAATCAGAAAGTCCCTAAAAGGGAATTGTTGTTCCTTAGGTATCTGGTTTTGGAATATTGAAAAAAAGAGGGAAAAAAAAAAGAACAGGAGGTATTTTTCAAATAGTTTTTACGGTGAACTTCACTGATTTGAAAGTGAGATGAGCATCTGAGGCAATGACAAATCTGTGACCTTACACTTCTCAAAATATGTCCCTGTCACTACAATAGAAAAATGACTTCAAGTTTCATCTCTGAATACGGAAATTATATATTTATACATAGAAACAAATAGATATTATCACCTTTATTATATGTACGTTACCATTATCATCTGCTGAGTTCCTTCCAGGTGATGCTCTTGTAAAAAAGACTATGCTCAGGTTTGCTCAGTCTAGCAGGAGTGAGACTACCAGCAATTAGCAGCAGTGGGGCCCTTACAGTGACCATCTGGATCATAGAAGAAAATAAAACAAGGCAAATCTTCAGACATTTAAGTGGTCTCCTTTACTCTTCTCTGTATTTTTTGTCCAGAAAAAGGGCAAGCTCTTGGACGTGTTAGTGTCTTTCAAAGTCTTGGAATTTCTTCTTCCCATCACCCATGCCAGGCACTGTAACTAGGTGCAGGGGTAGGAAACACTGGTTTGGGTGCTCAAACTATGTGTTCCTCTTACTAAGGTCATAATTTCCTCATACAGMAACTGGAGTGGACTGCAACTTTTCTTTGTTTTACAGTGTACCAATCTTGTCAGAGGTACTCAGCAAGTGATGACTGCTGATTTCAGACAGTATTATWATGTACATTCCAGCCCCTTATCCAGTGTTATTACTATTTTTAAAATCAAGCAAAATAAGCCTATTCCAGTTGTGTTCTGGTTTCCAAAAGACTAAATTACAATTTTGACTTTTCCAAGCAGTCAGTAATGATGCTGTCCTAGGCTGATGATAAATATATTCGACTTGGCTTTTAAAAATACTGTTTTCATATTCCATAGTGAGCTGAACACTGAACAGGAATTGAACTGAAYGTGGCATTTACTATGAACTCATGTTATTCTTTTAATTTACCTATGTCTGTATAAAGTATTATTTCAACAACTATGCTGTTACCAGATCATGGAATTAAAGAAGTATTTACAAAGAACATACATGTTTTCCATGGTTCTTTTTAGCTTTTGCACACAGAAATGTGGGCTGAATTTAAACAACAGACCTATACATGTGTGCTCCTAAGCCTTTGTCAATTTTTTTTTCCTAAGCAAGTGACTTCCTAAACCTTGATTCCTGTTGTATCATAGGATGCATCTTTTCCATTATTGTTTTTCTCCTGCACCCACTATCACATGACCTAAATATTCACTTACGGAGAAATATTTTCAAAGCGGTGACCTTCCAGAGGAGGTTATAAATTTGATAGTAAAAGCGGCCTATTGATGCTTCTCCCCTCCTTTGTTCCCTTCTCCTAAGGAAAGTAGATTGGGAATACAGCAATTATTCTGCCTACAAATTGAAAGGCATTTCTAAGCAACCTTGCACAATTGAGCTGGCACATGTAAAAATTGTTTCTGACTCACTGAGCTGGCATATACTGCTAAATCAGCATTGGAAAGGCTCCAGAAAGCCTGTAACCAGCACTGGATATTGCAATAAGTACCCGCTCTGAGCATGGTATCCAAGCTGGTTCTATTGACTGGTTTAATTCAGTGTGGCAAGATCTGGCTTGAAAAACTAAAGCCTTGGCCTAAAAATTAAGAGACCACAGCGTAAGTGAATGTGTGTCAACTGAGCCATGGTAACTACATATGCTATTAATGAGAAGACTTCTCTTAAATTTTCAGTGCTTATGTTGGAGGGTTTTCCTAAAGAATTGTTCTCTGTAGGTAAAAAGGTAGATCCTGGTATTACAGCTAATTCACCAGTTCTCATTTCAGTTTAAACTATGTCAAATTTCCTCTCACTTTTTGCAGACTAGGAACACCACATACAGAGCAATTACAGTTCMGCTAATCATACAAACCTACTAATCTGTGATAAAAGAATTGTATCTGGGCTGTATGCTTGGTAAATAAAAAGTGACATCTACTTTGGACACAATTTGACTCATTTAGTTTTAGGTGCACAGTAAAGAGTTTCCAATATATTTGCTGGAAAATAACTGCCAGGTCTACAGCAACACTTGTCACCTACCTAAGCTGCAAGCTCTTCTTTGCACTGTAACCATACCCTTTCTCTAGACATTATTCTTCCAAGATGCAGTGACTTATGATATTAGGAAACCACTTCTCTGAATGTCATTCCATTTTGCATTTGATGAATTTATAAATGGATATTCCCTAACTATTATGGCTTTACTAGTAATGCTTGCCTTTTTGATCTTTCTTAAGAGCATGCACTTGCTAGGCTTTTTTTTTTTTTTTTTGTCCCCTGAAATGGGTATCAATTTCTCTGTTTTCATGACGAAATATTTTCAGGCCAAAACAATAAAAAAACCTCAAATTTGAGTTCCTAAATTCATACATATGCATTCAYACATTGTGCATATGTATTGTATTATGTGCTGGCAACTGTCAGAGTGCCTGATTGTCCCAGTCTGCAGATTCCTTGAACCCCTGGAAATGGAATAAATCTTCCCTTAATGAGTAACTGTGACGTTTACCTGGCTTGGGACAATGCTGAAATAAAAATATATAAAAACAAGTGTTTGATAAGTTCCAAAAGTTTTTCCTACTCTATTCTATCCTACTCATTTTTATAGCAGATTATATTTGAGAACTATTCAAATTCAAAACTCTCCTTTCTCCCACTCTTTCTATTTATTTTTTTTTAATTTTAATTATTTTTCACTCAGGTGAAATAGTTTCCTTTCATTGCACCATTGTCTTCCCAGCTTGGAAAATGCCAAGGTCTTTTGGGCATGGTTAGATGCCATTATCACCTACTGAAATACTCATTACTGCTTAGATGAAGCAGTAATGATTACTGCTGAACCATTAACAAATTAAGAAGCAAAATATTCTTTGCTACCTGCTAAAGCAATTTTCAGTCCTTCATATTTATGAAATCAAATTGTACTTTATATCTCAAGTAAATCTATAAATTGACAAACTTCTGTAAATGGCATTAATGCTTGCCTTTGATTAACACCATGTCAGTATATTTATTTTTCATTAAGATTGGGTAATGACAATTCAGGTTGTGGGTGCTGTGGGGCTTGTGGTGAACTTAGCCCACAGCTCTGGTGTTCTTGTAACTGATGGATATCTATAGTCGAAGTAATGTATACCTATTTGTTATTATACTTTCTACTTACATGGTTGGTTGTTATGCCTTGTATGAATGTTCTTTCCTTTAATTTTAGTCTTTTTTTTTTTTTGGATATGTCATCCATCACAGACATGGATAATGACATATCCTCTTCCCCTCCTTTTCAACCTTTTAAACCACTTCTTCCAATCTTTAACCACACATCAGCTTACCTGAGCCCCGTCCTTTCTGGCTGTTCTTGCCTGGACGCTACCCAGATGTGCAAAGGATGTATTTGTAAAACAGCACTAAAATAAACTTCAGTGTCTCAACAGTCCATAAATAACCAGAAAGCAGGCCTCAAGGTTCCCCAAATCAAACTGCTAACCTTATTCTCAGCTATACTTAGCTGGCTTTCTCCACGGCATTGCTACTTTCTACAGCTTATGAAGATGGGCATGCTGAAATCCTTTGAATCAGTTGCTCTTTCTAGGACTGACTGACCTCAAGGAACGTGGTTAACAGAATAGCAGACTTTCAATCCCTACTGTTAGGAATCAGCTTTGTCTGTCAACTGACCAGGTTGCTACTCTTAATGAGTGTAATATATTTACAAATAGAGTGTAACTCACTGGAAGAGTTTTGCTCACTAATAGTCAAACACAGTCAAATAATACTCAAGTATGGTCAGCTACTACTCAAAATTGAAATACTTCAATTATCTTGAACAGAGAGTTAAAGAAGATCTTCCCTTGTCCTTGAAAGGACACTAATGATGATCAAATATAATATACTACTTTTTTAAGCCACCCAGCACTGTATTACTTTATTCAGTTCACAGACTGACTCTGCTTTGGGAATCTTTATAATTCCTGTGACCTATACAGTTGAGAATAAAAAAAAATCCTACAGCTATACTTTTCCAAAAGCAGAACAAAGAGAAGAAATAACATACCTTTCACAAGGGACTTGGCATTATCTGAAACCCTATAATCCAAATCTCATTCTGTTTCTTCAATTGGTTGAATGATTTCAGTAGGCGTGCCTGCAATCTAATCAATTTTAAAACAGCTGTAAAAATAGATTCCATTCATTGAAGGACATCCTACTCATGGATTAACACCAAAGTTAGTACACGGAAAGGGGGTGTGAGGAATTACAAATATCCTGATTGTACCACATGATTTACCCCAAGACGGTTTATGATTTATCACTTCTTTTTGGGGAACAGGTCCTTTGGAACTCACAGGTATCACTGAGGAATAACWACAAAAAAAAATTTGCTCTATCTAGCAGAAAAATTTCTGTGCCAAGGAAATCTGGCAGGACATTATAATAACTGTTTTACACTCGTCCAGAAGTTTAAAAAGAGTGTTTACCTAAATAAAATAGCATAATCTCTTTAGACATACAGAATATGTTGTAGATGAGACCAACAAATAGTTTGTTCTTGAGAACAAAGGCTCTTTTTTCCCAGAGCTAGTCTTCAGAATATATGATACATCTCGGAGTAGCAATCATCATGGTGCTTTACTGGCAATCCCGTTTCTGGGGATGAATTACATTTCCCTTTCTTTAAACATGGTGAATATACAAGGGTAGTTAGACAAGCCTAACATGAAGCACCTTAAGAAAAACATTAAAGCAGTGTATTTCCTCCTGATTCTCAGAAACAAAATATTCATATTACTCTGTGTGCTACAGTGAGCACACAAAAGGGGTAACTAAGGAAAAAAGGGTCCAACAGAATAAAACCAGGCAAAATTCTTGCTCTGTGAAATTCAAAGACAGAGCAATGAAAAACAGAAAAGCTGCAGTACACTAGTGCAAAAATGAAGCTTACGTTTAGCCATACTTCAGGCACACAAGCTCAGAGCATTTTTTATGAAGTACAATAACACATACATTGTGAACTACTCTTTCAGCCTAGTTCCCATCTCTGTGAACTGACAGACACTTCAGAAGGAATTGCTAAGAACTCCACAGCAAGCATACCTGAAATTACCTAAATAGGGAGAAAGCCCTTTTTCCTTACTGTCTGTAGTCTGATTTATGTTCATTAGAATGAAAATTTACATATTGCAAATCTGAAATTTATTAGGCATTAATGATATCATATGGTAATGTGTTCCCTATGTTGAATATCCGTGATATATCTTCTCTTCTTGCAGCTATGTTAGAGTATTTTAGTCTGGCCTTCACTCTAATGAAAGATCTATTCTTTTGTATGACTGCAACTTGTCAAACCAATTACAATTCCCCAAGAACATATTTCTGAAGCCAGTTTTTCTATTATTGATATCATCCTTCTGGGGTGTGATGGTCAGAACTGAAAAAAGTTTAATGGGAGAGTGTACTACTAATTGACATAATTTCTGTATTATTTCCTTCTTATTATATGCAATCAGCTCTCAAAGCATGTATTTCTTTAGTGGAAGTATAACAGAAATTAATCTGATCTAGGATTTCTAAATGTTTCTTGTTTCTAGGTCATCTCATTTTAATGTTCTGTGCCAAATACTTATCTCACTCACACTAATAGAGAGCTAACAAAATTATTATGTAATAGCTGTTTTTCCTACTGATTTAGTGTGATAGCATTCAAATACTTCTTTGTGCCAGTTGCTGAATGCTTAACATCTGTGGAACTCTAAAAGGCTGTAGATTTTACTTTTATTGGTAGAAGCAGATGTAGAAACTAACAGCGAACTGTGTTACCTTTTAACTAGCCTTTTATAGATGGGACTGGGTGGGTAGCTCACATTCCCATTCAGAATGTGGGTTATAATCCTTTTTTTCTTTTTTTCTTTAAGTTAAATACAGAAGTGTTTTCTAAAGWTGTTCCATATGTATAAAGTAAAAGTAACTGGAATGCGAACTCCATGACATTTCAGAAAAAAACAATTACAACCATTCAACATCCAGCTTTACTTATATATTATAGTGATAGAATAAAAAAAAAATATATATAGCTTTGTCACCTTTTAATGCAGTTGAGTGATAGGAAGGCAATCCTTCAAATCCAGAAGTACATGTAACTATAAATTTTAGTAGCTTCTATATGCCCACAGGCTCAGAATCCTCAATTCTTTCCAATACTTCATATACATTTCATATGAAAAATATCCTTTGAAAATAACATAGTCTTTGATTGAGGGTTCTGCCCTAGAATATGCTGCTGAATTCTTTTTTTTTTTAGCATGCAGTTCTACCATTCACAAAATAATGGAGAAGATAATTTGAAAAGTTAATTTGATATCATTTTGCTACTCAGGATGAAAAATAAAAAGTCGATCAGAACTGAAGTTCTAAATTGGTACAAAACAAAGCAATAAATAAACAAAAAAAAAAAAACCCAAATATATTGGAAAACTCAAAGGTATGGAAACTAGCTGATCTTGTGCATAAATCTTTCCTGGAAGAGCTGTGAATACCTGTATAGCTATAGCTATGAAATAGCTATGAAACTGCACTGGAACCAATGCACCCTCTGTTTCCAGGTCAACAAGGCTTTCACTTTGCAAGAAAACTACTTGGAAATACAATGTTCTCCTCTGCTTAGACTAAACAAGCGCTAAAGAATTTGTCTCTGTCCACTCAGGTAATTACAAGAAAAGGTAAATGTAGAAGTGATTCCATGTATCATCACTGGCTGAGATTGTTCTCCCAGAACATACCACTGTGACTTTTTCACCTTTTTCCTCTCCTGAGAGAAAATGAAAATTTAGTAATTCACTTTATGTCACTCCACTAAAGCTGACAAAACAGAGTTTCACATTTATATAATTTCAAATTCAAGGTTATTACAGAAAAAATTATTGCAGGATATGTGCATAARCATGCCTCCAGCTCACAAAATCAAACAAACAAAAAAATCCTATAAACAATTCTGCTGAAACTTAGCATATAATAAAAAAAGGGCATTTATAGGCATATATAGTCAAAAATCTACATAGAATCTACAGTTAACTCATAATTCAGTGAATGCTTTTTTCCTTCTCCTGTTTCTATGAAGTTACAGTATACTKAAGATCAAGAGAACTGTCAGTGGAGTGGCTGTTATCCTGACAGACACTGAAGACCTTCATGTGTGAGAGTGATGATGGAAAAGCTCAAACTGTGGGCAATTACAGGACTGCTGCTACAGCCAGTACTTTCTACAAACAAATGGCTTTTCCCTTATACACTACACACAATCATTCGCAGAGCAGAGGTAATTAAACAATTGTCAAGAATTGCAAGAAGTAGGATCTTTAGAGATAACATTCCAATAATTTATAAAAATAATTTACTTATTTAATACATTTTTGTGGGTCACTAATAAATGCTCAATACATACTTGTCTTCACAGACTTGGTTTCATTCAAATTTTGAAATGACAGACTTTAATAGGAACAGCAGTGGTTCAAAGTATTGGTCCGTTCCTGGCAATACTGATATCAYAGCTTTAATGTTGTTTTAAGGCTCTGCCTGTTAGTACAGCATATAGTTTATATTTAGAAAGGAAATTCTATTGGGATTCCATAAATGCGCAAAATGGTCAGACTTCTTCYGTGCTCTTACGGTCCACTGCGCAGCAACGTTCCTGTACCTGACTCAGGACTAAATAACGCTAGGTCAGCTTCATATCAAAAAAACAGAATATTTATTTGAATTGTTTTTCTCTTTATTATGAAGAAAGCTTTCATCTATAATTATATGCTGTTTTCTTTTGCTATTGGCTTAATAATAAAGCATTCTGTATTCTATTTAGTTAAAAAAAGAGGTTTCCTCTTAGACGTTTAGACTGAGGCAACTTGTGGAGATTTCATATATTTGATTGGTAAAGCACTCGTGGCTTCAGTTTTAATATTAATACCCTTATACATGCATCATTAGGTGACAGAAGACAAGAAATAGTCACTCCAGCTATGGAGAAAGGCCTAACCATGTTTGCTACATATTTGCACTCACACTCAAGTAGCACCATTTCACAGTCAAAGATACCAACTGTTGCCATGTTATTCAAAATGAAAAACCATTTTGGGCCTAATTGTTGGTAATTGTTTAAATGGAGATCAGACTGAGAATTAGATCTTACTAAAATCTGACCTACTTAACTCTAGCAGCAAGAGTCTTGCTGCAAAACACTTTAACAAGCCAAGCAGATAAAGTGAGGACTCACATACTATACAAGTTGAATAACATCTGTTTCTAGGTTCTGTTCAAAAGYGCACCCTTCCAGCTACAAGATAAATCTCTGTTCCAGTATGAAAAAGTAAACAGCTGCGATCCCCTTGAGTACTGAGCTACTCAGGCACTTTTGTGAGTCTCAGGGACACACAGAGGCACAAACACATGCACAGAGCCAAACTGAGTAGACTGCTAATGATCTTGGTTAGAAGGCATCTTGAACACGCACATAGTATTTATTATAATTACCGTTCCTAAATACTGCAACACAAACTTGCTCACCACGAAGGAATTCAGGTGTATGCATTACGGCAAGCAACCTGCTGCTTCCGTATGCAGAGTGCAGTACATGCACAATTTAAGAACATCTCACAAGAGCATTTTGTTTTTCTTCTTTTCTGTAACTATTTTAAAAGCAAATATTTCATTCATTTATGAATAGTGCATACTTTTAAAAAATTATTTCATAATACTAGCCATAGGATTGCATGGGTTTTGCTTTCTGATTCTTGTTAAAATTGAAATGTAAATAATGGAAAGGCCTTTTATGAAAACTCCTGTTTTGTTTCAGATAAGGAAGAAATCAACAGATTATTTTAAAACAGATCACTAATAGAAAAGCAAAAAAGCAAAGTATCAGCGTTGGGGGAATGATAAGTTTCACTTTTATGTAAGCATTTTCCCGACTTGAAACATACTATGCTATAGAATTCTTAACAATAAGAATCAAAAAAGTCATCTACTTATTAGATTGTGCTTGAATGCTTGTGCCAAAGCATGCTTTAATATAAATGCCTGGATTTACTTCTATGTGTAAGGAGAAAATTGAGCATAACTGTGTGAATGAGTATCTCCAGTCCACATGTATTTATGTGACTGTGTGTAATACCTTAATCTTTTCAAAAGAACCAATTAAAGAAATGCACATTAAAAAGAAAAACCTCTGTTCCACTGAAAATGAAAGGCAACTCGAAAAACGGTGAAAGATATAGGAACTGTTATCACCTCCAGGTGCTTCAGGTGACTGGGTGGACGAGGGGAGCTGCTGGGCTCCCGGGGCAGGATAGGAAGAAGAGGCTGCTCCATGGCGGGAGCTCCCCTGGGAGCCAGGGCGACYGCAGGGCAGACCCAGGCGGGGCCGAGCCACAGGCCGCATGGTGCCCAAAGGAGAGCAGCGGGCGCTGCGGCTGCGCTCAGCGTCAGCACAGGGGCTGCTCTCCCGGCAGGGAGGAGGCAACAGCGAGAAGAGGGCTGGAGCAGAGAGCCAGCRGGTCAGGCCCGGCCAGTGCGGCGCGCGGCCAGGCCCGGCCATGGCTGCCGTGTCACCAGGCCGGCAGTGAGGGCAATGACAGGCGGCCCCTGCTCAGGTCTTTCTCGGCAGCTCGGATTCAAGGCCGCACAGCTGCGGTCCCGGTGCTGGCCCTGAGCCCAGGCAGACAGGCCTCAAGGAGGGCTCTGAAACCAACTTCCTCTAGCTCATTCTTCTTTATACCCTGGCTGCAGCTAGAAGCTGGGAAGCCAAAACGCCTTACAATTTGGACACTGTTGGAGAGAGCCACCTGTCACCCTGCCGCGGATTCACTTTGTGTCCGTTGCTAATCCCACATACGCATTAGATAAAACGTGACACATTAGTTGGGGTGTGCAGGTGCATCAAGGAGTGTGAGAACATACTCTAAAGCCTCCTTAACCCTCTCTCTTCAAGCCTTTCACTGCTGAGCCAGCTATCTCTAGATCAGAGGTTCAACTTTACCTCAAGTTGACAGTCTTAGCTGCATATGAAAACTGTGTTCAGTTCTGCTAGTCCATTTCTTTCCTGAAGTCCATATAAATAAAAATAAATGCAAATAAAACACAATGCCCACAGTTTTTTTTTTTCTGGTGTTGCTTTCATATACTGAGAACTTTTTCAAGCATAATGGAGAGAGGCAGTCTGTGCAACCTAAGAGCTTTAGCTCTGAATGGAAAATRAGCACAGCATCACCACTATTTCTTAATGATTATTCAATTTTTGCTAGTGGATAAAGTGTTATGATGAATTTGCATATAACCTACTTTGTAAAATGGACTGCCTCTAAAAATCAAATTTTACAGTATTGAACATTATTCAATATTCAAAATATTTTGATCATCAAAAGGATAAGGCATCTCTTCATTTCTGTATTGTATCAATGAAGTTAGGATAATTATTACTCTATTATATGTGCTTTTATTTGAGTATTTCCACTCAGCGCTGCAGTCTATTAATGAGCTTCTAAATTCTACAAACTAGTACAACACTGAATGCTTTGTGGTCAAATTCACCTGAAAAAGGCAGATATAAGTATCACATAAATCCTTGCAATTCAAAGTGACACCCATAGCTCAGGGCATTAGCACTGGTTTAGAGTTACTATACAGTGTAATTGTTTATGCTGTTTTGCAGTGTAATACAGACAAGACTACACAATCAAAGCTTTCACAGACGTAAACAGACATCACACTGTAATTATATTTGTCTTCAAGATTATTATAATCATAGATGGCAGGTACTATAAAGCAGTTCTTTTTTTCAGGTTACCCTATTCAGTATATTCATCTTACTCTACAAGCAACTTTTAATATGAAGGTAAAAACCTATTTTGCTATTTTCTAGCAAAGGAAATGTTGCATAAAATAGATATAGAAACAAAAAAGTTTACTTTCCTTGGTGACTTCTCACTTCATGCTTTACTCCATGAAGCAAAGCTTCTCTCTGTCTTTTTGCCTGAGGACTTTTCAGGAGCTTAAAGCATAAGACCATAAAACCACTTCAGAAATGACCCTTAAAAGGAAAGGTTTAAGTGTGACATAATTAACAGTGTGCCATACTGGTTAAACCAACACATAAGGATTTTATCGTAAATTTACTGAATATACTTCTATTTTTAGAATACAGACAAATCCTTTTTGTGCCAAATGTAACAACATTTTATTTCTTAGCATGCAAAAGATACTGACATTGATGAACAATAACTATTCTTCCCGGATTTTTATGAAGAGAACCTTGACAGTCCTTGGCTGTTCAGACTCAAATATTTTACTCGAAGTTATGARAACCTGGAAAGATGAAGGAATGCCAAGTATGGGAAATTATAGAATATCAACTATATTAGACTTTAAAACAATAGGAGGTGACTAATGGAGGAAGTTCATATTTTAAAAACAGGTATAAAATTAGTTTGACAGGTGTTCAGTGCATTACACAGACGAGTGAGAGGGCAGAATCAGACAAAATCTTGAGGGAAATCTTTGCTGAAAAAGCTATGCAAAGCAACAAGAATCAAGAAAGAAAGGGAAGCTCATTCTCTTGGAACATGAGTGTTGTGTTATACTTGAAAGACTAGAAAGTCATAATAAAATATCTGTTTGGATCCTGAAGGAAATATCCTAAATGGATTAGTCAGATATGACTTAGAACAAATTGTTTCTTGACTCCAAGWTCCAGAAGGGAAGTTAGAGGCAGGAAGGAAGACTGGATGAGATCATGGCAACTCAAAATCAGTTGCCATGAAGAGGCTGAACAGAAAGACATGTTCAGCCTCAAAGATGACAACTAATCCACACTTGAAAAGTGTGAGAAAAAGGAAATGAAATGGGTGAAATAAATTATTAAGTATCTACAAAAACAAGTAGGGTGTAAGGTAATCAGGAAATCAATTAAATCTGCACCTGGAATAAAATATGTAGTATACTCAGTATGCATTTTTCCCTACATGGGATCATGGCTTACAAGCAACCAAATTTTAAAAAAAATATTTTTCTGAAATATTTTCTAGTAATTTAGAATATTAAGCTAAATTTACTTATTTCTAGTACAGACTTGTTTTTTAATCTTACTATGTAGTCTGCAAATATTGAGTATAAGGTTGAGTACATAATGTTCTGACACATTTATAAAGAATCTATGATACATTTTATTTATGCTTCAGTCAGTAGAAAAAGCTATTCCCACTGAGAATTATATATTAACCAGAAATAAATATATCTCCTTTTTTTAATGACTGTTCTAGTTATTTTTAAATTAGACCAAGGCAAGTGAATTTAAGCCCAAAGTGCCTGAAATTCTGGCTCTGCTAAGGTCAACAAAAGCTTTAACATCACTGTCCTAGATCCCGAATTTGCTGTGTTTGGTGCTGTCTGTATAYTACTCTCTTCATAGCACAGACCCAGGGGCCGTGCATTTCTTATTTCATCAGGTTTATAGTCTGGAGTGGAGTCTGGAGTCTATGCAGCCAACACAGCCCCTCTGGAATAGCCAAGCATTGGAGCAAAATCGGGTTTTATTGCTGATGTTTCCAAGTGATGAATGTGTAAGAGCCTGTGTGAGATACCAGGGCTAACCTCTGCAGATGTGGCAGCAGACTGAGCTGACTGCATGGAAAGCATCTGAATAAGGCCCTTGGGTAGACGGTTTGAACCAATAACCTGAATCAAACACAGCAAAGATCTTTTAGTTTACATAACTTAAAATGCACTTACGACAGTTTTCATTTGAGTGTGAAAACAGAAATGAGTACAAGCAGTATGTGGACAATCTCTGTTAAGAATTTGCAACCACATTTTAGTCTTTAAGCTTTTGTTGCTACAGTACAAAATATCAGATGCTTAAACCCCTTCTTAGTTCACCTGTGTTCTTTTACTTCATTTTCTCTTGTATTATGACACTTCTTATTCTTTAAGATAAATAGTCCTTTTCAGTTGTAGAGCTCTGATCCTTGGAGTAATTAAGATAAAGGTCAATCATTAGGCTTAGCTTAGTGTCCAAATGTTATGGACTGTAGAAATAAAAAGGTTGAGAAAAGAAATGACTCAAAAGCTAAAACATGCATGAAATCAGTATAAATCTTTCTTTGAGTAGGGTATTTATAGTTACATCACACATCTGAATTAATTCCTTAATCAGTTTCTTTAACGTCTTCCTTCCTGCATATTTCCTGCTCATATTTGGTCCAGTTCTTTAGCCAGTAATCAGACTAATCAGTTTTCCTGAAAAGGGAGCACAGGAATGAGCTTTAAGTTAGCTCTCTGCATTTCATCTGCTRAGTCATCTGATTAGGTTGTTGCAATAAACACATATTTACTACCTCTGAATTATTCTAATACACAAAAATATCTTGCCAATTGYACATAAAGTATAATTAACAGCAGAGATCTGAAGGACTGAATTGGCACAATACAGAACTTACATTTTTTTCTGCTGAATATAAAAAGAGAGTTGTATCAGCAAGAAGAGGAACAGGGRATGGATGCTATGAGAACGGCCTGCACAACTTCTCTCGGCACTRCAGCTGATTTTTGGTACACAGTATTATTATTCCCCTTATTATGATTAAATCAAATATTTCTGCATTCTGAGAACTACCATCATATAAAAAAATCCAAACATTCTCCTTGCAGTTATTTCTAAGTACTATCATATACAGATTTTCCCTCTTTGCTAACAGCTCTGTTTTTGACAGGAAAAAGGAAATTTCTGCGTTCACTTTGGGCGATACTGAAGCCAGACACTTTTGGCATGTTGCATGTCCCTAAATGGAGCTGTAGCTGAGTATATTTACAATGGATCGCTTGAAAGGGTATTTGTATATGATCTTATTAGCATGAAGTATAATTAACAGCAGAGAATTGATAACCCATTATTATTCTAATAAAAAGATTAACTTCTCTATTACAATGAATTGTTTGTGTTTGTCCATTTAAAYACCACAGTTATTTTAACAGTGTGGACTGTGGGTCTCAATTGAGACTATCTATGATCGCAAGTGATTTCACTGTAATCTGTAACAGTTACACTAATCAGATTTAAAGCTAGCCGAACACTTTTAATACAGCCAGGCAGAGGCTTGCATTAAAATTTTACACTGTTTTACCTCTGAAGAGACAGAGAACACTTATAGTACGATTACCCAGGATTAGAATTATTTTCATTAAAATGGTTTTAAACACATCAGTGACTGAAATTTGGAATCCCATTTAATGAGCACCAGAAGGAATGCTGGCCTGAGAAACAAAAGCAAATAGTTTCACAAACCCTTTTTGCTCTAACACAAAGTGGTTCTTTCAACAGCCCCACTCTCTTTTTTTATGCTCTTTTTTGGATTATAGACTCTCTAAGGTGAAATTTTTTTTAAATAACACTTATCTAGTATTTAGAAAGCGGCACAGAACATATCCTCTATCTACGTTCAAGCACTGAAGTCTGACTACTCAAATCAACTGCCGCATGGATTTATCTGTCAGCACTTTTTCCCCAGCCCTGCCTGCTAATGAAATCCCTGAGAATTTTGCTATTGTTTTTAGCAGCGATCATTTTGTCCCTAAGCACAATTTCCACAAACTAAGAGCTTGTTTCTCCATGAAACAAGGACTGAAATAAAGCACAACTCTGCCGGAGAGAGATGTCTGAAGGCTGATACAGCTTGCCACACTGTTAGGCTAAATGATGACAAATGGCAGAGAGCTATTGTACAGGGTAGTTTTATAGTATTGTCAATCCTGTTTGCCATAAAGGCTCACTGGGCTCACTGGTAACAATCCCAAGTCCCAGCTCCCTAGTGATTTGCTCCTGAGAGCCTATGATGTCCAATGATTGTAAGAAAAGGGCGCAGTTTTGTGCTCTTGAGAAACATAACTACTAAGACAGAATACCTTTATAGTAGAAAGGGGAATAAGCATTAAAAACGTGCAGAGTGACAGTCTAAACCCTTTTAAAATCTGCAGCTGTCACATAGTTATTTTCAAACTAACGTTTTATAATTTGGAGTTATTTTAAAGAAAAATTGGACAGAATTTGAAAAGTTAGGATGCACATGAAAAAAATTATCAGTATTTCTTTCCTGGTAATTCCAATGACTGTTATTGAAAATACTTTCTTTCCACTGAAACATGGATACAAAATGTGAAATAACCCATCTGATTTTTAGCAGCGACTACTGAGTTTTCTGGGATAAAGTAAAGACCTCATTACCAGAAACTCTGTTACCATAGAATGCTTCGCAATGGGTTTCTCAAAACGAAAAATCGAAGTAGCATATTGTATTTATTTCTCAAGGTATTAAAGCAGCCATTAGCACAACAATCAATTATACATTCTCTGCTTCAGAATATGTTTTGGCTGTAATCCTAACTTGCATCTGTTTTAAGCTAGATCACGGGGTTAGTCTTCCAAGTCCTGAAAAATGTAACAGGACATAAATAGGAGAGACTGCAAATTGAGTATAATGCTAACATTTATCATCATCATGTGGGGTTTGATGAAGACAGATTGCTATTATTATGTACATTAATTTATTGCTAATTAAAAAAATATATTTCCRTGCTTGTTTATAGGAAAAAAAGAGGAATGAATACCAGTGCACTGGAAGGCAGTGCAAGCTCCATCTCAATTAATAAAAAATAGAACACCAGGCTATTATTGTACTTGTCTTTGATGTTGCTACATGGCTGCTGATTAAGTTACACTGCTCAAAACAAGGCAAAACACCAAAACATGTAAATGCTTGAATATATCCAATGACATTTAATAAGGCTTTCAAGGATGATACTAATTTTAGCCCAATGTACAAAGCCAAGTAGACTGATGTAGCCAAATGAGGCTTGGCTAGGAAACACATGAGGAAATCAATGGGATCTGAAAATAATGCCTGATGTACATTTGCTGAGGTGTTTTGAGATCATTCCTGTCTTACCTGCCTATTCTGATCCCGTTCTGAATTTCTTTCCTGTCCTTAAAAAGGCAGAGCATCCTAAGAATTCCTCTGAAACAGACATCAATGAGGAYATAGTAACTGAAACCCTCTTGCTGCTACTGCCTTTAGCAGACACATAGAAAGAGRGAAGTTTTATCTATGGGAGCAAGATAAGAAGATAGTAATAGTAGCAGTGGAAAGAAGATCAAGGAAAAAGGGAATGGCCAGTGAAGAGAAATAAAACCTCTTGTTGCCCTCTAAGTTTATAAAATTAGTGCTAATAAATGCCTCTTACTAACTAACATGTCAGCATTAGGCATATATAGCATATTTTGATACCTAGTTTTGTGCTTAAAAGCACTCCCTGAAGTTGCTGTGCTCTGGSTGATCTAGATCTGGTGGTTGTGGCTGCAGTTCAGCACAGCTGTGTCTTCACTGAAACAGGATGTACCGCTTGTGTGGTTCAACTTTACATATAACCCAATTTGCCAAAACATCCCCTGCAAATCTCACTTTTGAGGTATTAAATCAGATTCTCTTCACCAGCAATCACTGTGTGAAGAACCCAATTGTTTACTCCATCGTGGCCCTAGAAAAGTGCTTGTCCTACATGTTCTGTCCTGACATCAGATCTAGGAAGTTGTGTGTGAAACTTTAAATATAGTTACTGCTGAAACACATGGAAAAGTGTCCTATCATCTTCCTGTGAGGTTACAGGAATTCCCTTATAGAGATTATATGTACACACCAAGCTACATAATTGAAATAGACATAATGGTTATGGCCTCTGTTGTCAGGCTCTCTTTAACAGACTCATGCAAAGCTTTCTGAATTCAAGTAAGAATGAGGCCTAGTGAGTATTAGAAGGAGCAAACTGCAGTCTAAAGCAACTGAAAATCCACAGGAACAGAGATACAGTGAAGAAATAGAGAGATGGTGGCTCATGTGGGTGGCCCTGAGAAGGAGGGACAAAAAACCAAAGATATTGATGCTCTGAGTGCAAGAGAGCCATTAGCCATCACCCAAAGCAAAGCATAAGTTGAAAACTTTGAGAATCCAGACATGGGATGAGGGTAGACTGTAACCTTAGAAGTCACTCCTGAAACTCAGAGGCAGCCAACATGCCAACATTTACCTGATACAGGAGATGCACAAATGTACAAAAGCTAACTTAGATGCACTGAAATACATACACGTGTATCATTGCAGTATATATATGCTGGTCAAATACTTCATGAGCATTTGTTTAGATTCTGAATATCTATTCAAATTAGCCTATACCTAGGTTAAACCTAGGTTCAAACCTAACCTTCTATATCTGTTTTTTGAGGGGGAGTGGTTTACAAACATTCACATTCCTACTAGCACTGCAGAAGTACTGCTCTTCAGAAGAAACCCTTGAAGAGGAAGGGGAGTGTTAGCTAGAGCACTGACAATTCACCATTTTATCTTTTCAAAATGCTGTTATTGAATAATAGGATAAAAAGAAGCTACGTACTTTAAATGGCCACACATACAACACAAGGTGTAAACAATTCATGAACAATCATTACCTGCAATTTTTCAGCATAAACTATGACTTTCAAGCCTTTCTTAGGACAAAGAAATTTGAGCATCTAAATATCCAATGCTTAGGATTTGGCTATGCTGTACTCAGTTGAGCAACAAGAAGAAACAGCAAAAACGACTATGCCACCATTGTACTAATAATACCCCAGGGTTAAACAGAGTCTGCTTTGACCTTATGGCACAAATTAACACTACCTCAGGGTTCCTTTTATTTAGGCCACCCTGCAGTAGCCTCTGGCAGTCAGAGATTACTGGATGAAAGCAAACCTGCTTGCAGTGAACTGRGATTTAGGAGAGACCTGCATTCAATTCTTGACAGTACCACAGAGCCTTCTGAYGATATTAGGAAGTATTAATCTTTCTGTGTCTCCTGCTGCTGTGTGAAGAAGCAGCAGTTAACATTTCCTTTACAAATCAAATGATTTTTTGAAATGATGAAATTAACATTTTTTTTTGAAACTTTGCATGCAGAACCATAAAAGTCTGCTAAACAGCTTTGTCAACCAGCTTGCTCCATAGCAGAAGAGTCCCTAATTCAGTTTCTGCTAACAGCTTGGGCTGCAATGTGCAAAGAATTTTTTTCTTTCTGGCATACAAAAGAAAAGAGGACTTCCACAGCCACCTGTAAAAACAGGTCTGTTAAAATCTCTTGTCCATTAAAGGTACTCTGTAAATGGAATTGCACATATGCCTCAATTATTTTCATGGAGTGAAAGACAGTCCAGAACCTAGCAATTCTGATATGCGGCAATTAGCACACTGCTCAGGGAAAATCTGGATGCAACAGAACTTGAATATGATGGTGTGTGTGTAAAGTCTGAAAAATATAACTACATACTTTGAACAGATTTATTATTTGGACATTTCTTTAGTTAGAAAGGTCAATTAAAGCTTGAAAACATCACCATGTCCCCAAAATGTGTATTTTTCATATTATAAGAGCAATACAGAAATTAATTATAGAGTTTGGAATAGTTTTTTTTTTTTGAGTTTTAAAATGATACCTTGCTAATACTCCAACTTACCTTGTATGCATGAATTCAGTAAAAATTAAATGATGATTTAGCCAAGTGAATTTTTTGCTACCGATTGACACAGATTATCCTTGTTTATTCAGCACACGCTCTGTTAAATATAGACAGAAATATATAAATGACATTTTCTTATTTACTATATTGTCTGAAAAACAGTCAGACACAGACACAGTCACATTATATTACTTCAATAGATGCAAAGTAATGTTTATTTTCTACAGAAAATAAGAGACAATTAATTGTCTGCATGCCGCACAGGAAAGAGAAGAGGTGGTGTTCTCAGATATATGAAATATTTATGGTTTTACAATAGCATCAGCAGTAATAACCACTGATTCCCAAATTACTTTGGACACTTCATCTGGGTACTTGACTGACATGTCAAAAATTCTATGCTCTGATATCCAGGGTGATATTTTTTTCTTGGGATATAACACTGGTAGTATACTATGTTTCTATTCTGGATGAAAATATGTAAAAAACATAATTTGTCTTAATATCTCTTAATACCTCTTTTATGGGTAAGAAATGTGAGGCTGAACACAAAGGAAAACACCTCATTGAGTTTTAAGTTTTGAAATCTCATTTTGTAGCATAATTTGAAGATTTTGCRTCTGTATTATCAGTTTGTGCACATTTTTGAGAAAATTGCATGATCTTGATTTTATCATCTGCAGTCCTGCTTGCTAAATTTTCACAAAAAATATTTGTGCTATTTCCAGTATGAATATGGAGCACTGATGGTGTAGGTGCACACAAATGCAGCTTTCAGTTTTATGCTTCCAGTTTGTTCCTGGAAACCATGGGAATCGTGAATGCTGCTCAGAAGGTTCCYTACTTGTATTATATGAAACACAGGAGAAAGGATAAACTTTAATATTCTTTCCTTCTTCCTAAATCATTAAAGATCAGCAAAATTCTTTATTTGAATATGCATGTTTCTTACCACAATGGCTTATCTTTGGTGAAAATGACTTAAAAGAAACTCTAACGGCATACATGCCTAACCAGGGAAGCAAAACACATTGAATAGAAGGACAATGTAGCTATAYGGATGCTTTAAAATCTTTATTGTACATAAAGAATAAAAAAAAATGTTATGCAGAACTATTAATATTATAGGGGCTTCAAAATTAAGGTTTTCAGAGTGATTAATGAACCAAACAAGAAATATCTTCCATGCACTCAGAGGACCTGAACTAGCTCAATTGCGGAGGAAAGCAAAATCAGACCAGCTGGGGAGCTATGAGAAAATCAAACATGCCATGAATGGGGCAGACACAGCCTAAGATCACAGCTGTTCCATGTGCTTTCAAAAAGCTAATGCATTAAACAGTTAATCTTTCATTAACAGTGTGTAATCAGATGGCATGATTTGCACAACACACAAGAAAACTGGTGACTGACCCCTTGAGARTGTAGATCCAAGCTTCAGCATTATCAGTCCGGACAAACTTTACCTCACTGACATTGTCTAGTTACAAAATTTGGAAACTGCACTTTCCTTTCCTCTCCCCACTACTTTACCCCAATAAGGTATAAGAAGGGAAAAAAAAAAGAAAGAAAAAAAAATTGCACTTTTGTTGGGACTGAATGCAGGATCAATACTGAGTTAGGAAAAGACTTTGCAGATTAATCTGGGGATTCACGCATTTCATCAACAGCACCTGCCCTTTCAAGGGAACAAGGAAAGGCTGAGAGCAAGCAGCAAGGCTGGAATATTCTCCACATACACTTCCCCCTTGCAGAGATGCCTCTCTTTCCTCCCTCAAGGAGGTGAGTCCAACGTGTGGTGTTGGTGTTGACGGTCTAAGGAGGAATAAAAAGGAGTGAGATGGGGGATGGAAGACAAGAAGCCTTGTCTCTCTGTTCCACTAGCTACAGCCACTGGGGTTTAATGCGATCTATAAACTCATCTGTCTGTTTACATACCAGCAAATGATACGTCTCTCTGATCCACTTACATTTTCAAGCCTAATGTATACACAGGGCACTGACGCTGTGTATACAAGACACAGAGATGGCTGGGGGCTGTGTGCTGTCCCTGCTTTCACAGCACACTGTCACTCTCATAAATAAAGCATTCGCTCGGGAAAAGAGTCTCTGAGCCGGAGAGCCACATTGCGTGCAAATCCAGCTCAGTGCCCAAGCTTCCTCAAGGTTGAGGCTAATCCGAGCTGACATGTTACAGTAAAAGTACTTTATAAAATCAATATTAAATTCACAGCCTTTGACATCCTGGGACATCAAAGATAAAGGGGAAATAAGCCGTGGAGTAAACAGTCCTGCAGCTATGCCAGTTGCTCAAGAAGAGACGCAAAGGAAGACCCAGGAGACCATGGGGTAAATTAGTATAGTGCTAGTTTGTTTTTATACCAAGGTCTTGACATCAATGAAAACATTATAAAAACAGCACGCAAACTCTTACACACAGGAAAAAAAAAATAGAAAAAAATACTAAGTTACAAATTCATATAACCTTTTAAGGTTTAAGGGATAAAATGCTACCTATGCAAGTCACAGTATTACCTTCCTCTTTCAGTAAAATATACCTAAGAATTATTATAGATAAATATATATGTCACTGGAAAGAAGCATTGGGCGAGAATTTGACTGCACAATTCTAACCTGATAGTATCACTCTCACATCCTGTGATGTACACCCATGTGTATTCTACAATCATCCAAACTGACACAAAGCCAGTCCTCATGATGGTTGTGTCATGTGTGTGGAATACAAATTGTATGGGTTATTGAGTCAAAAGGAGAACAGTCATGGAGATACTTGACTTCAGAACCCGGAGTCCCTTCTCTGTGCCTAAAGGGGCAGTCGGGAGTGCTATTCCAGCAGATCACATTGTCCTTTGGTAGTGGCCCAAGGAAGAGCATGGCAAGCTCCAGATTGGAGGCAATAGCCCTTCTTCCCCTTAACTTTCCCAAGCCATCTCCTCCTATGGAGTAAACATGACACGTACACTGAATGCAAGGGTAAGTCATGACAACAAGTTGAGAACTCCTAACTGGTGAATTGTATTGTGTGAACTGAGTATATTTCATGGCATTTTTTGGCTGTTCAAGGTTTAATGACTCTCAGTGAAGTCATAAGAGCACATTTCTTTCATTTCAAACATCAGATTTGCAAACACATCTACTGAGATTGGGTATTAAAAAGTGTAGAAAGTTTAACTTTTTTGCATAATGAAATTGGCTAAATTACAAAAAAAAAAAAAGATAACTTATAATGAATCTTTATTTTATCAGGAATCCACATGGGAAAATGACACCCAAGTCCTTCCCCACTGGCTAATCTTACTGATGTAACTATGGCTAAAGTTAAGGAAAATAGAAGTAATAAATTTGTTGGAATAAAAGAAGAAAACACATGCACAATTTGAAAAAAAATCCTTAATTTACATATATTCAATAAAGAAATTTCTCCCTTGATGTTTAGGAAAATTCAACTTTAAGGTTATTCAAGTCTGAGTTAGCAAGAGTTACATATGTAAAAATGCCTCTGAGAAGCTTTACTGCAAATACTTAAGGGTAACAGTGTAAACTGAAGGAGGAAGGAAATGAAGCAGCCATAYTGGGGAAGGGCTAAACCAGAGCTATAACAATTAAAGGAGGAAATTACCTTCTTACACAAGTAAAATTACAAACTTTCAGTCATATAAATGCAAACAAGTTTTTCTGTTTCTTACTGCTGATGCCAAAATTTAGGAGATGGTGCAGGGTAAAGAAGAATATTAGTCCAGAAAAGCAAACAAAAAAAAAAACAAACAAGCAAAACCCCACAAGCACTTCTTAACAAGCGGCATATGGGAAAGGTCCCTTCTACCTTAGCTCTCATGTGTAGCACAGAACTGATTTTATTAAGATAAGTGAAATCTTCAGCATTGATGATAACAGTAAACAAGATGGAGCCCTTTTAAAAACTATTAAAGAGAACAAACCAATCTTTAGCCTAAGGCTACTACCTTCATCTGGGAAATAAAAACCCTCCCTGAGATCTACTCCGTGCCCCAGTGACCAACAAGCAGGAATGGCAGCTACGACTGCCTTTTCTGATAGCTCATGTGCTTGGCAGCATGCCAAATAGGGAGTGAGGAGAGAGTGGAAAGCACGGTCAAACAATTATTTTRTCCATTATTTTATCCCTGTAGAATAAAAAGCAAAATTGCTGATGGTCGCCGCTAGAAGCTTATGCTTTTCAGCTTGCTTTACCTGAGTAAATCGTGGATTCAATCCACAGCAAGCTGGTACCTCAGAAAGCACAGAATATGCGTGGCCCTGGGGAAGAGGCACGACTGAGATTTAAGGATGACAGATAACTCACAAGGTACTTTCTTRTGCAGAAAAGGAGATTTCAGGAAAGCTAAGGATTTTGCTACTAATAAAGAGGAAGGACGGTATTTATTCAAACACTTGATTCAAGAACTGATTAATTTGCATAATTTCAGATGTTTCTTAAAAATTCTTTCCCTGTGCCCCACTCCTGGTACTCCTCCATCTCCCAAGAAAGACAAAGCATCCCTACTGCTTATTATTACGAAGCTGGTTTTGTGCAACCTCTGTGATGTTTTGTCAGTTATCACAGAAATAACACAACAATTTCTTACCATGTACAAAAATAACATAAAAATCTGGAGCAGACATTTGATTTTCTTGAGGTGACAGTACTATTCATCTCACCAGGTGCTACAGCTCATTTTATAAATATTTTTGTTGTGTTCTGTATATATTTACACACTATTGTAATCGCATCTGAACAGCTCCCAGCAGTGTATTAGAGCAATGTGAATAACATCTGTTACATATTATTTGCATTTTCATCACCCCAAAAGGAAGCRCACATACAGATGGTGCCTTATTTTTGTACGGTTGATTGGATACTTTCTGGTGTTCTTTTGCTAGGATATTTTTATGGACGGATCTTTTTGTTGTCCATGTTTGCTTTCTTTTACAAGTTTCTATGTTTCTGTGTGCTTAGGTTAGAGAAGGTTGAATCAAAGACAAGCCCTTTATTTGGCCAGAATATTAACAGAGCTTAGTTCCTTTTGTGAAATCATTCCACAATGGCCCTTCAGGATATTATGGTAGATTTGATGAGGATTTATTGATGGCAAGTAAATAGATTTCTGGTTCGCCCAGTAGGCATAAGGTTAAGTATTTCCTCACTCTAGAGACTGTGTTGCTTATGGTAACCCGAATGAATATAAACTATCGTGCTTGACAATCTAGCTGAACCAAAAGTAGCCTAGAAGTCTGTATTTTCAGGTCCAGATTCAGATTTGATCGATGTACAAAAGGATTCACATTCATTACCTGCATTTTTAAGGCTGTACTGTCAGGCAAAAGGAATGTATTCATCTATGAAGTAACTAGTTGGACCATCATTAATTACGCATCCATGTCTGCCATCAATTTGATTTTAATTAAAAAAAGCTTTGACTATGTAGAAGAGATAAAACTGTAAACAGGTACATGTTGAAATAACAGACTAGAACTATACTGCTTGTTCTTCCAGGAAATAGCACTCAAATGAAATGTCCTCTCCAAGTGTCATAGAAGGTGCAACAATATGCTCAACAGAAAACATATAGGCAATAATTCAAAAGACTACCTGACATTACAAATTCATCTATTCACAAATTCTGAATTGAATTGTACACAAATAACGTACTATAGTCTCTGCAAAGTATTTCAGTGATGAATAGCTACAAAYTTTGGTAATATGTCAAACCCACTTAGTAGTGTACTTCATTACATCTCCTGTAATGACCTAGTCTGCCAGGATCTTCCTTATCTTAAGTTTTGAGTCAATATCTTAAAATCATCTCCTTATCCCCAGCAAATGCTCTCCCCATGCATGCAGAAAATTAGTGTTTCTCTCTCCTCTGTGTGTCCAGTTCTTTGTCTATCCTAGCAAGGAGACATCAGACAGCAGATTCAGAAAACAGACCTTTGCCTGATACTGCACAGTGCTGTTTTCAGCCTACCAAGCCATGGTTGTTTATGTTTCATTTCCAGGCAGCCATGCATGTGAATCCCAGCTATGAAGCCTATGAACCACAGTTGACTACTGTGCTACTAGCCTTTTATCTTATATTCTGGTAAGATCACAGATGTAAAATGCATCTGGTGGTTTCAGCCTACCATCAAATATATTACCCCACAGTAGAAAACCAAAACACAGTTTTCCATTATTAGAAACTGGTATATAGAAGTGGCTCAAATTAGGTGGCACATTATCACAGCAGTTATTAAAAAGTCAGCATTTGCATAACATCATCAAATATTTATTATTCAAATATATGTAAGATACCAAGTCTACACATGGCATCATAACTGCACCCAACTATCTCTTGTATTAATTAAATAATCTGAATTCTTTGGCTGAGCTATGTGTATGCTAGCCCATACTATTAATTATATTCTTAAATGTATGTAACACATTAATGCATACTCTTGAATAAAACTTATGTCCTTTTACTGATACAAAAGCTTTCCTTCTCCAGCAAGAAGTCCATACAAACAAGAAAATATTTTTCTTGTTGACTCAAATGCGCCTCGTCTTTAACATTTGACATTATCTTTTAAATAATCCTCCTTCAGATCCTGAAGAAAATACTGTCACTTCATCACTGATGATCATTTAAGTCATGATCCTCTGYTGTACAGATGGTTCATTGATGGAGTACTGATGTGACCTCAAATATCCCAGAAAATTAAAACTATTTCTGAATCTTAGACAGTGAATTTCATTCTCAACATTATCTCTATGGTAACTGTAATTTTATAAACCAAAAATTGGATTAAGATAACGATATCAGCATAATTATAGTTAAAAAAGTAAAATTAAGCTATGTCATAGACCGTGGCTTATTTCAACCTGATATTAAGAAATARATAAATCTAACATATGTAGGGATGAGTCACATTTTAAAATGTATTCATAGCTTCATATTTCAAAATCATTTCAAATCAGTTCAATCCAAGTACTTTCTTCTCAGTGTTCTTCTTTTTCATCACCAAAAAGTATCAACTGTGGAAGTCTAAAAAGGTCCCTTAGCAGTGCATATTAGTGTTCATATTATGACAGTGCATACCGTTCATCTATAAAAATAACACCACTGAGAACACTTGCTGAAATAAAGGCTGTTGAACTTGCATGGAAATTGTAGACTTCTGCCAAAAATATTCATGCTTTAACACCATTTATTTAAATTAAAAATTTAAAACATTATAAAAATGTCAAGTCTAAACTATAAAGAGTGAAACATTTTCATCAAATAATGATGTTTTCTTTTTTGTTTTCCAGAAATAACCAATCCTGAGCAGCATCTACTCCCCTAGTTATCACAAAAGCAAAAGATACTTGCTCSCTTTTAAGGTAGAAAAATCCAGGAAAATTAAGCACCAATCAAGTTTCTTTTTCCAGGATTAGCAAGTCCCAGTCTCCAAGATGATAACCATACCTTTTTTGAGTGGATGATAGTCACAGAATATTAAATAAGYCTCATGAATGAGTTTTCTCGAATACTTCACTCAAAGTGCTAAAAAAGTAAGTGGGTATGAAGAAAAGCGCATCTCCTCAAACTCCTTAAATTTGTGTCACCCATGGACATGCTGTGGCTAAACTTCTGCTATCTCTGCTTTCCTGGTTATGTTTGTTTTCTACTCAAAAATAATTTCCTTCATTTATATCTCCCAAGGCCTTTTTTTACAGTTTTCCCAGAAACTTGACAGTATTTTTGAGGTTACTGTACTTAGTACTTAGCTGCTTCCCTTGTTAAAATAGAATTTTCCTACTATATTTATAGTCTTATATATAGTATAGTGGACCTCAGAGACTTTGCTGTGAGAAAATGCTGTGGAAAGAATAAATCCTAAAGACTCTGGTATGTTGGTGTGCACCCTCTTTGTGCTTGCACAGTAGAGAAAGCCAATAGCAGAAACTACCTTGTTTGAGGGTCCCCCACCTCCAGGTGAAGGAATGGCCACTTGAGCTTATTTTTGACCAGGGGAAGTAACAGAACATCTCAAAATGGAATTTCTCCTTGAAGGCCTGGTGTACTATTACTTCAAAATAAATACTGTAACTCCAAAATAAAATTTGCTGAAAATCTCGCTAGCTACAGATTAATATAATAATGGCATTAGTGGAAAAAGGGAAGTGGCTTATTTGGGGATACAGGAAGTTACGATACTGAAGTCCATGTTCTGTAACTCAGTAGTAGAGCAAACTGAGATACTCAGGGCCCGATCACTAGAACACAAATTCAYCTAAAAGGGTCACTGAGAACTACAGTCACTTGCAATAAATAGTCCTGAACTAAGTCAATATCAAGCACAGCCAAATATTGGGAAATTAATATCCAGTGTTTTCTAGCAAATAACCTGTCTCAAGAAGCCAGTATTCTATGGGTCTGGAATTGACATCTAATTTCTCCTTGACATCTAATTTTTACTGCTATAAAAAATAGAATACATATATGCCAAATGTTTTGCTCTACTCCAACATGCATCTTCTACATGAGTAAATCACAACATTTTAATTTCAATGTGTTTAAAACTTTGTTCAGTGAGGAAATAGTTGATGTTCAATTTTCTGAGAGTGTTTTGAATTAACATAGGGAAATTTGCTGTGTCTATATATTTGTTTCTGTCTTCCATTTCTTTTCATTTCATAGTTAAGTCTTTGCTTCCTTAATCACATTTTTATTCATGTTCATATTAATAGACATATTTTTTGTTATTTTATTTACTCTATTAATTGAATGTTCATTGAATTTCCCCAAATGTATTAACCTTTGAGCTCTTCTTTAAAATGAAATTTTACTGGGTAAAACTTTGCTGCTCAGCTTAACACGATCAAAACTCTTCTCCTACTCAAATAACAATACAGTCAAGCTGCAGGGTAGCTTAATATGCTATGTAGCCACAGTACAAGAATCTAACATAGGATTAAAAAAAAAAGAACTTCTCAAGAGGGGAAAAAAAAACCCTGCCATTGTGATAAAGAATAAGCTGAGCCTTAGCTCTTAAATATCCTGAAAAGATCTTCAAAATTTCCATCTGTAGTTAAACGCTAGTAAGCAGTAATGGCAGCACTTTTTTTTTTTTTTTTTTTTTTTTTTTTTTGCAATGCATTTAAGTACAATTTGGCATTAAGCAGTTGTTTTTAGAGCTATATAATAGGACCATTCAAATCTCTGCTTTAACATCAACCACAGAAGTAGTCCCCAAAATATCTTCTAGTAGATAAACCGTTAAGAAAACATTTTTATTTTAGCTAAGGCAATAATGGAAAATAAAATGACAACACTGTCATACTGACTGCACGCCACCCACCTGTCAAGTTGTAGATTTCAACAGCCAGAAAAAATGGCTTTTTTGAAATATTGCTCAGAATAACCAGTGCCATGACCTCAATATCCATCTACCAATGTATCTGTAGTTGGGCCAGACTATAATCACCTTTTAAGGGATGAATTTCATTTTCACTGTGTAAAACTAGGAGCAAATTTAAACAGGTAATCAAACCACAGTACCAGTAGAGCATCATTCATCCTCCCTTTTTCAAGATGCAGTAAGAAAGCAAATGTAGTTTGCTTGCAGAATCTCCCATTAGCATCTGTATTTTAGAAAGAGCACAAATGTTGGTTTGTGGCAGCAATTTGAGGATTATTTTTATTTTATCATGTAGATAGGCAAGGATTAATTAACATTTTAAAATCCTTGAAAATTATAATGAATAAATGTGGTAACATAAGTATAACATAGAGAAGAATCTACAAGTTTATACTTATTCTTTAATGCTGTAGTGACAGATAAAAAGGGTCAATAGCCTATCTACTGATTTACAGTGTAGAGTATGTTCTGTGTTTCTTCCACAAAATAATTTAATTTCATCCTAAAATAATTTAATCCTCAAAATAATCCACAAAATAATTTAATTTCATCCTAAAAAAAGATGATTAAATCTGCCTGTAGGCCTCATCAGTCCTTGAGCCTAGTGGCAGAGCCTCCAAAAGAAATGCCTGGTTCATAATATATGAAGAATATGGAGTTGGGGCCCATTTAAACAAATCAGTCCATGGTACCAGGAGGAACACATYCAAGGTTTGAGGCACTTGGTGTTTTGAAGCCATTCTATCACATCTGAAATGTCACGGAGAATGGAGAAGGTTCCTGATGACTGGAAAATTATGCTTGTCTCAAGAAAGGCAAGGCGGAGACTGTAGGCAGCTACAGGCCAATCAGCATAACTTCAGTCCCAAGGAAAATTACGGAGCAAATCCTATAAATCGTATCAAGGATGGGATGGCCAAGCAAGTGACTAGGAACAGTCATCATGAATTTGCCAAGGGCAAATCACACCTACCAACCTGATTGCCTTCTATGCGGCAATGTGTGTGGACAAGAACAGAGCAGTGGGTGCTGTTTAGCTTGACTTCAGCAGGGCCCTCAACACAGTCTCCCATGGTATCCTTAGAGCTAAACTAGGGAAAATATTTGGATATGTAGCCTTTCCTCCTCTCTTTCTTATGGCCTTTGCCAATCACAAACTCTACTTTAAAGCAAGAATTGGTGGTCTTATTACTCATTATGTACAGCTTGAGTCATTGGACTGAATACCATATTGTCCTTTCTCTTTAACATTAGTTACACCTTTTCATGTTCTGATTTGCCTGCTCAACAATATTTTTTAAAATTAAATAATTACTTAATCTAGAAGACCAATGTTTGAGGGTCTCTGCTAGTTACCTCCCTTTCGAATATTGTTTCTTTCACTGCAATTTCCTTTGTCCTCTTTAGCTAGATTTAAAATCATACCACTCTTGTGCTAATTCCTATCTTTACCTTCACAAGTAGCTTCCCTAGAGGCACAATGCCAAAGACTTTAATGGAATGCAGCTAGATAACTTAAACTATATTTCCCTTATCCAAAATTTAAACTATCATACCAAATAAAGGTTTCAAATTACCTTGGCACAATCTCCCATTGGCAAAATACATCTTTTACAGTAACATCATTTATGATTGGCTTTCCATTCTGCAATTATTATTTTCTTCAAAATTTATTTTGAAGCCTTACGGACTATTAAAATCAAAATTACTACTTTCATAGTCCTCTTTTTGTTTCTGTTAAATACCCAGTACAGAACAGTAGCAAGATATGCAGAATTGGATTGATTAATAAAAGAAGAGTTTTTCTTGCCTCATAAATTCCTACCTTCATTTTGTGAACCATAAGATAAAGTTTATTCAGCTTCAAAAAAAATGCTGACTGTTTAAGATCACACCCATATTAGGGCAATAAACTTATATTAGGACAAGGGTAGTAGCTTTGTATGGATGAAATGTATGCATGTATGAAATAAAAATAGTTTTGGGATTCTGGGATAGGATCATGATTCAATATTCAATCCTTTTCGAGAAATGTTCTGATGGCTCAGTCTACCAGACACCAGACAAAGAAAAAATAAAAGCAAGATGTGGATCCTACCCAATACAGACTGTAATCACCAATTTTCTTCACTAACCAGCAGAATCCTTACATATAAAAAATTACAAGTACGTTAATAGCTCTATACACAAATCTGCAAGGAAGAACTTGCTTCAGTAGCAGTAGATTCTTGTAAATGAGAGCAAATGTGTCACCTGCTGACTGCAAGGACAGCTGTTTGAACTGCTGCCAACCAGAGTTGGTTGGGTTTTCTGTCTCTTTGTACATCACTGGATGCAGTAGAATTTAGTGCTCCTGTTTCTGGTTTATTTTAACTTCTAAATCAGGTACAGTATAGTTTCCAACTAATTCCTCTAATACTGAATTCTAAGTGGCAGTTGCCTAATAATAATGGGGACCCTTCACATTTTAATGACATTTTTCCACACCTAATCATCATGACACTCTTTGTGTGTTTAGGCTAAAATTTTACATGAATGTTGTGTTGCGATATTTTGCTTTATTTTTGAGTTTCAGCTTAAAAATTGAGCTTTTCATCAGAAAAAAAAAAAGGTTAAAGGAAAACACACTTCTGTTATGTGTAACTGTTGTATTTTACAGCTTTTTCATTTAAGCGACGCCACTTGCTGAGTGACGATCCTTTTCCTCCCCCTACAAAAATCTGCCCAAATTCATCAGAGTTACATAAGACTTTAAAAAAAAATGCAGGTTGCTGGAACATTATTGGAGCTAATTTTTTAGTATTTTATAATTGATCTTTACTGAATATGCACCATACAAGGGAAACTGTGCAGAACTTTTGCTGCARTTCCTATGATTAACTGCTTGCTGGGGAATAGTGTTAAGCTTTGAAACAGTGTAGACACTCATTTATTTGTGCTTCAGTGACTCACTTGCAACCGTTAAACAACCTAGATAAGCAGGATGTAGAAGGAATAAATGCCAGACATAAACTACTTAGCTAGGATAAACCTGGGGAGCTGGAGCTCAAGAGACTTAAAAGTAGGTAGGGGAAATGAAAGTGACTTAGCTAAATAAGATTGAGGTCAGAAACTGTAAAGACAATGAATCAAAAAAGGAAGCAATATAATATAATATCACATAATATAATAGTCTTGGAATCAGAGAGTAAGGCAGAAGCGAGGTCTTGGGAATATGGGTAAAAATATAATGTAATACATTCTTCAGAGTCTGCTATGAAATCCAATATTCCTCTCCTATGGGTTACTGATGCATCCATCAGCTAACTGTCTTCCATGCCCTCAGCCTTACCGAGGATGAGAGTCTGCTATTTCAGTCAGTTACTTCATTGGTTTAAGCAGCCCAGGTCCTAGCAGAGGATGTTGGATCAGAGACCCAACTTGATCCCTGAAGATCTAATTTACTTGAATGGCAAGCACCCAAATGCAACAGAAATCATTGTGCTATAAACACAGAAATTGTTCCATAAAACACAGTTGAAGATAAGTGTCTCAGATTTGGGACTCAAATTGGATGACATATTTCCTTTTACTGTCTTCCTGCCTCAGCTTCCCACTTGSGAAATGGGGATCCTATCCCCATTGCCATGAGGTCCAAATAAACGTAAATTAATTATTCCACGAAATAGTCAAATAGCATAGCAATGAATGCCACAGAAGAAACCTTAAGGAATTCTGTCTTCTATATAGTGTTTGAATAATGCAAAAGGCATAGGACCACACACTGAACAATGAACAAAAAATAAACTGAATAAATGCTCATTAAGGAAGTATTGTCCATCCTCTGCAGGGAAGGTGACAAGAGTCCTGTGAAAAGCAGTGTTTGTGGGACTTTAATTAAACATGGTAATATAATGGTATGTAAGAGAGATAGTGAAGAATTAAGTCTGTGCAGGCCCACTTAAATCATCCCCATCAAAAGCTTTGAATGTTTGAATCTCCAAATTTTTAATGTAATTTTTATAGTTTAATATASAGGGGTATTCATTTACAGGACAATATACAGTGCAGAGTTGCTTTAAAAAGCAGGGTTCTATTTTGAGTTAAAATACACATTTTGCATAATTGTATATGTATTCTGTTGTTTGTATACTGTTCGATTCAGTCAGATTGGCAAGCATTAATAAGAGATTTTTTTTCCTAAAGGCTCAGAGTTTTAAAGGCTTTTAGAATGCCAGGAACACCATACACACTGTGGCTGCTTCCAGCTTAATTTCCTGAATATCTATTGCACCTCATCTTTCTGCCCTCTTTTAAGCTGTCAACACACGCGATACCTGACCTACTTTTGGGAACTTTCCATGACATATAGAAACCTTTAAGTCCCAAAAAATAATTAAAAGCTCAATCACAGAAATAAATGTCAATAAAATAAATTATTCTCATCTCTTCTGGCTTTGAAAAAGAGCTGCAGACTGGAGCAAGAAATAGCATTGGTCTGCACAAAACCATCTGTTCAGCACTCACATTACTTGGCATTTATTATGTGTACACTACTACAGATGCACTGACCTGGAGGTTTGTGTACAGCACAGGGAAATGAAAAAAAAGAACTACACAGAAGCAATTACAGGGCAACTGGAATATTACATGCAATATTAGCTGCTTGCTTGTACTGTTAACACAATGACTGGAATGTGATAATTTAGCAGTACTTAAAAATTATAATAGAGAAAATGACTCATCCAAATATGCCAGTGATATTAGCACTATTGCTGGTTGTATATAAAAAAGCAATAACTCAAATAGTTTGAGAATAATAGGTCTTTCATTTCAGGTGCTCCAGATGTTGCTTACTGTTTAATTTCTACAAATATGTCTGCTTAATTTTAGGAATACTCTCTGACAGTTTATACAAGTATTCTATATAAAACTTATCCTTTAAACAGGTATTTGATCCACTAATGACCTGGGTAAATAGTATGAAGACCAGAATATTGAATATATGTGCTTCTAAACTATACTGGACAAAACAGAATCRACTGTGATCAGGTTGTATATTCATTAAAGGGCTAATTACATAGCATGAAAGGACTGATCATACATTTGAATAAAGAACAATCACTCATATTTGCCAGGACACATTTTTAAAATGAAGCTATATCAACTCTACCAGAATTAGCCCATTTTAACTCAGAAAACAAAATACCCTAATGAATAAATGTATCAAATTTGGGCTGTTTGGGATTTCTTGCATTCTCTGTCAAGCATCTGTTACTAGCCATTACAGGAAACAGGATACTGAACCAGATGGACCATCAGTCTGTTTTGAGGGAATCGGTATCTGATGCCATACCAACACGTCAAGCAAGTATACCAGCACAAATTCACCCACAAGGCCCAAAAGGTTATAACAAAACATAATTCAATCAAACGTAAGTATGTACGTAACAGCCAGAAGAGAATGGAGGCAGAGACAATTGTAAAGGCTGACAGAAGATGAGAAATAAAAGCTTGCATATACGTAGCTTTTCTTTCAGATGTTGCYAAATTAATTGTACCCCTGCTACAAAAGAAGGATATGAAAACACTTAGAATGTCTTTCTTGACGAAATAACAGCCCATATTAAAATTAAACTTTTGTTTCCATAGTCTTATCTTGTTTCTGAGAAAATTTCTGCAGAATTGATCTTTACACATGCCAGACATGATCTCCATGTGGTTCTTCAGGTGAAATCTTGGGCATGTGAGGCCTAAGTTATTCAGCTTATTGCAAGACTGATATTTTAAAATAAACATTGTAGAAAAATCATTAAAATAAAAATGGAGAAAAGTGTGCATTACTTAGGAGTAAGTAATTGGATTTATGACTTGGACTATTAGTGTCCTGAGTTTCCCTTTTTAGGAGTTTTAGGTCTTTGCACTCAAGGTCAAGCTCACTTGCACAACTGTTATGAGGCTCCCCACCAAACTGGTACTCGGCAGACGTACTCCCTCCTTTCTTCAGGAGAGGCTTTTAAGGGGAGCTTGAGCTACACTGCAGTGGTGTTGCAGCCATTCCTCTACCTGTCTAGGTTCCCCACTGAGCCAGATCATAAACTTTGTCTGACTTCCTAGCTTGACCTCAGACCTGTCTCCTCACTGCAGACTTCTCTGGAGATCACAGGACTTGGTCACAGTAACCACTGACTTGGTTACTGCCTTTGGCCCTGATCATGGCCCTTGCTGACTCCYACCTTGAGCTTGGACCTGCTTCATCACCAAAGACTTAACTGGTGCTTTGACCTTTGTCTGACCCTGACAAAGAGGGAAGTGTAATCTATGATCTAGGAAGTAATCTATACTATAAAGTATTTTGTTATAAGTGGGGACAGCTTATGCAGACAAACTGGAGCTCACTCTACCCGCAGTGCTCTAGCCAGATGTGAGCCTACTGCTACCAAAAAGCTACACGGCCACATTGCTTCAGCCCTGTGTTCGAGCCAAAGAGCTCAAAGTGAAGGGTACTTTCTTCAGCACTGTGCCATGCTAAGACATATAGGCTCAGAGCAGACAWGAGCAAGATGTGGTCTGTCTGCAAAAGAATATGTGAACATGCAAAAACCTTGAACCACAGGCTTAAATCTTATGAAGTAGACAAACTCKATTTACAAATTCTACAGAGACACTGTTTTCTGCCAACAGGATTTAGCTTTCGCTGGCTTGTGTTCAGCTTCAGCTACCTGTTCCGTTTCCATTTGAACCCTGGATCACACAGGGGTCAAGGAGTACACATGACATGACATGCAGCAAGCAAAGCTGTATGTCATTTCCACGTCAAACTGCCTTTGCACCTAATGCCTACATGACTGTTTTGACAGTCCTGTGGAAAGAACTGATCCCTGTGAGACTCCACAGGAAAAGGCGTGAGACAGAATTTCATGTTACTGGAGAAATTCTGGTGAAATAAATATGTTAGTGACACTATTAGGGGAGGATCTGAAGTTCATGCCTGAAAATTTCTGAAAAATAAAAGTCATGTTTTTTTTTCCTGAAGTGTCCATAAAAGGACCTCAAATTTGCTCTGAATACCATCATGAATCTTGCCCTCAGTTGTTTTCTAATATTTTAAAAACAAATTGGAACACACAATCATTACTTTCAATAAAACACATCTAATCTCTAATGTAATTTTTACGCAACTCCTCTTCATAATGAGTAATTCATTATCAGAATATTGCTAACCTCTGCCTAGAAGTCAGGTTCTCCATAATTTCTAAATCATAGATTTTATTGTATTTGCTTGAACTTCAAAATTATATTAAGATAAATGGGAAGTTAAAAGAGCCTTGCATATACTGTGTGTAAATTATGTGTTTTTCTAAACATGACTTTTTCTTATTTATGGCACTCATTCTGGATTTTTGAATGAGTTCAGCTAAGTATATTACTATATTATATATATAATAATGAACCTTTCATTCATCTTTCAAGGATAAAGTTATATTATTCAATGCATCAATTACAGTTAGCTGATTGTTGATATCAGGATAACATTTACAGACAGCAATCTCAAAATACGATCACCTAGGGATGCAAGGTATGTTAAGTTCATTTTCCTTAGATTTGCCATTTTCCCAATATAAATTGAAGTCCATGGCATTTATTGTAAGACATTCTTTAGGGTATATTTAAGAAAAATGGAATATTTATTTACCTTGTGTTGTTTTCCTAGGCCCAAAATTTTCTTCGTTCTTTCTCTTTGATGATCTTCATCTTATCGATGATTTTATATATATAGCTAATTATATATTCCATATTGGGAAAAAAAAGTATATTATAATGTATCTCTTTGTGGTATTCACCACCTAAAATGAAGAGTTCTCTGTTTTTGTATTACTTAAATCTTGCACCAGTACAACAAGAATGGAAAAGATGACCACAACTCTCCTGACTCTAGGATGTCTAGATTAAAGACTCTTTCCATAGTAAAGCATCCCAAACATTCATCAACTCTCACAAACACTAGATGTGTATTTTATACTATACTCACAATTATCAAAATAACAATTAGAGAAAACGTTCTATATTTCTAAAGAATTCACTATGACTGTAAAAATATAAAATATCCAGATATCTGAGGATCCTTCTCTTAGAAAATAGAACTGAAGAAACAAGTCCCTGAATATCTGACTATTAGTATTACTGATTGATCAACATCTAGTCTAAAATTTCCATCAGTATTTAGATTAACCCCAGGTGGAAGGGAGAGGCAGGCCCCCAGTGGGGCTTCCTACAACTTTCTCATACTGTTATTTCTACAGTAGTCTGACCTACGGTCATACAGCTGCATGGTGTCAGATCTGACCATGAAGACCTTTGAAGGACTTCAGGAAGCTAAGTCCTTAGTGGGGTGGGGAAAGGAGAGATTGCAGAACCTTTTGGTGTACACAATGTCCTGACCTTTCAAGATGGAAGACTTACTCCCTGACCTCACCATTTCCATGAAGGATCAGATAGTTTTTCTTGGTTTTGCTATTTCTGTAATTTTCTTCCAAATCAATCCTCTGGTCCTATCCTAATCAACCCTACAACCCTATGACAAGTCGGAAAGCACTCCTGGGAAGAGTTATCATGCCTAATCTTCCTTCTCTCTCCTTATCCTAAAGGGGCATGAAGAATGAGAAGACTTCTGACTCAGAAAACATACTTGCCAACTAAATGTTGAGTACAGTCTTTTAACTCTACAGAACCATTGTTTTTGAATGTTTCCAAGGAGAGATTATCATTCTGAAATATATTTCAATTCGAACCAGATGAATTGGAGCTATTTTTAAGAAAACTATTCCAGAAGTCAATCTATTTGAAAATACTTCTAGGTAATTACATTAAATCAAACAATCATTACAGAATGATGATATCAATAAAAATATTTCTAAACAAAATTATAACCTTGCTATTGTTTAAGAGGCAGATGCTCTTCCTACAAGTCCATGATATTTTTAGAAGCATTGAAGAGGGTTTTCTTGTTTGTTTACTGAGGGATAAAAGTCGTAGGCTTGTCACAATGAACAGAAGTACAGTGGGTAGGTTTGTGTTCCATGACAACTGTGGCATCTGTGATTTACACAGTGTTTTGGATAGCTCTGCATATAGACAAGTCAGTCTATAGATTTTATTTTTAAACAGTTAAAACTTCTCTATGTAGATCTGGCATTTTATTTTTCCTTGTAGGCTGTTAAATCAGATAGGCAGCAATAAAAAGAGAAAACACTGATACTTCTAACACCTTATTATTATGATGAAAAACTGAACCTGAATATATCCTGAAAAAAGACCTTTTTTTTTTTTTTTTTTTTTTTTTTTTTTTTTTTTTTTTTTTGTAGACAATCACTTGCCATCAAGTAAGGCTAAATTTCTATTGACAAACACTATACTTGTTGTATTGTATTACATTGAACAGTTATGAGAGTCTATTTGTCTTCTGTAGATCTAGTTCATACATAGACTTCCTCTAGTGCCCTTTAATTGACATCTGAGTTTAAATTTAACTGCTAGAAATCATCCCACTCATTGAATAAAGCTGGCAGTGCTGCAAAAAACTGTGACCTGAGATCCTAAGTCATATGGAAATTGCCTTGGACTGTGGTTATTCATGTAAAAAATGCAGCAGAAATGATTGAACTGATCACTGGCGTGTATTGAGCTTAGAGATACTTCTGCATACAAATGCTTATTGAACCCTGTAACAGTGGTGTTTTTTTTTTCCATACTATACCTTCACCTTCACTCCTTGGAGAAATGATAAAAGAAAGGATGAATCTCAGTAATTTTTATGACCTGAAGGAACATCTTACTTATCTTACAATAAGTAAATAAAAATAAATAAATAAATGATTTTTAAAATAAATGAATGCTAATAAATAAGAACATGAGCATTTCATGTCTTTCTCATACCCTCTAGAGAAAAGCACAACTGAGGAGAGAGGGAAAAATCTAACATTTAAAACTAAAGACCTTCAGGAAAAAAAAATCATAGAAAACATAAAACGTTTCTCAGATACAAAGCAGATAATATTTCTATTGCTGCAAGAATCACATATCTGTAGACTACAAAATACCTTTTGGAAATAAAATGGCTTAATATTGAATTGTACTTGAAATCTCTACTAATAAAAAGTAGTATTTGACATGCAAAATTCATGGTAAAGAAAAACAAAAGCATGGTCATAGAAGTTAGAGGAGATGCAATTCAAAGAACATATCAATTATCTGTGTACGATATCACTTTATACCTGAAATTTGCTATGTACAGCTGCAGCATTTCATTCACCCATTATTAATATGTACCAATTATCTCCATAGAGTTCAGTATCATCGTCAGTAGAGTGAGAGCTAAACCAAAGCAATATTGCCAAAGAAAATATGAACCAAATATTTTCTAGACTATACTTCCATAAAAATAGGAATAGCAATAATAACTTGTGGGCATTATTTTTTCTTGAATGTAATGGTGTTTCTCTGCATTAGCAGGCACGTTTCCCCAAAGCAGTCCTCAAGATAAAGCAGTAATGTAACTGAAAAGGAGCTGCTCCCTGCAAAGTGGTTTGTGAGCTGCTCCCAAGTTCTGTGAAGCTGTAATTTCATCCCTCTATGTGACCGAATCATTTTTGGCTCTCCCTGTTCCTGTCAGTTTAAGATTGAGGTTTTGACACAATTTCAGTTTAAGATTTAGACTTCTCAAAGGTTCCCTCCAATGTAACTTGAATTCAATAAAAGTCATTACAGTGTTCTTAGGTTTATGGAATATATTATTGCATTTTTGGATCATTGCATTGGCACATGAACATGTAGAGTAGTTAACTCTGACTTTTAAGGACAATCACATTTATGATACTGTCATTATCAGCTGATTTCAGGCAGCCAAATATTTTTTCAAATTTGTTCACTGAAAAATAAATCTTTCACTATCAAATATGTAAAAATTGAAAATAATAATAATAATAATAAACAAACAAAATCATATTCTTTTGGTTTGTCTGGGACATTTACTTCTGAAAAGAGTATTTTTCTGAGTATTTTTCACATTAGGCACCTCGGTTTCACTATAAACTATACTTAGTAGACCATATGGATTTGAAATGCATATATCTGCTCTTTAAGGCTACCCGATTCTCTTTTTTTTTTTTTTGCCTTTTTGTTGCCTTTTTTTTTGGTCATATTTATTATTCTCATCCTATTCTGTTGCCACCTTTACTGACTGTTGAGTCTGCAGCAGTCCCTCACTTCTGATGTTACCCAAAGCCCTTCTGTCTTGGAAACTCCTGAGAGCTTCAAAATTCCATACATAACAGAATATTCAGAAACCTGAAATTAGACAAGTGATTAGCATGACAGTAGACACAACTTTGAACAACTTACCCACTTCCTTTCTAAATCTGGTACTTCCTTTTTTTTTTACAAAAGTAGAGGTTTGATGGGACTCTTGACCAATGACTTATTTTCTTCATAAAGTGCTGTTTTTGAGCAAACCAAAGTTCACTGCATATGAAGTGGAAAATCTTAACTACTGCATAGTTAAAAGGAGCTACAGCATCTTACTTGGTCTTTGAAGGAAACAAAAATTACACTTTAGAGACAAAAAAGTTACTTTCATGGACCCAATGAATCTTCATGCTRTGCCTCCAATTTTGTCACTTGTTACACTATGTTGGAAAGTCTAAGAAGGACGCTCTTATACTTAGCTACAATATTGCTGTTTCTGATGACAGAGAATAAAGGCTGGTCTATCTGGTCCCATCCAAGACTTTGTGATGTGTTGAAGGATCAGCTCATGCTGACTGGACCCAAGGGAATATCAGCAAAGAATATATATTCAGCATTTTTTTTTCTTAACATAATTCACACAAAAACATGTAGTTCAAAATTAAGCTCCAGGTTTGAATCCAATCTTAAATATTTCTAGGCTGCCATAATTGCATGCCAGAATGGGGCAAGAAATTGTCAATGATGAGCAACCCAGTGAGAGAAATACACAGATTGTTGCAGGATGAAAGCACTCAGAAAAGATTTGCTGAAATTGTTTGCTTTGTAGCTATAGCTGTAACAATGTAGGAGGTACTCATTTTCCAATTTAAATGATATTTTGTACTTAATGAGACATTCATTCAAGGAATTTAATGAATTTCAAGTGCTTCTTTTTTTAGGATAAGCCTTTATTTAACAAACATAAAACTAAACAACTTTGTTTATTTTTAAATATTGATGCTGTCACTATTACCACAAAACACTGAGTAAGAATTCACACATAGACAGTGATATCTGAATGTGTCAGTTTAGTATCAAAACAACTACTGTGAGAAGTATCACAGTTTGTCAGGTTAAAGGGAAAGATGCAAGAAAATGGTCTAATGGTCCAAATGCAGGCCTCGGAGCAAGGAATTGCATCTTGGCTGCAAACAGAGACTCGGTTACCTCAGGGAGATCACAACTTCCCTCTTCTTTGCTTCCTCATGACCAGAAGATACTAATATGTCCTACTAGACCATACGGCTGTGCACACAGTTTTGTGATCCTGTGACTAGGCACTCTGGGCCTGTGGCTTGCCAAGCAACACAAAGCAACAGGTTATCTAGAAACTGGACAAAAACTACCTTAAGAGCTTTTGGAACAATAGTAGAGAAAAGCTCATGAAGATGTATGTATTAGTCCATCAACATTGTTGGATGCGGTAGAGAGAAATATAGTGTTAAAGAAACTATCCTGAACCTTCAGTTGCTGGAATAGTTACATGGTCTTTARAATTTAAGGAGTGATAAAGAACAAATATTCTTACAGACTGAGTTTGCTTCTGCAAATCAAATTCTTCTGTTTCTCCTGTTACCCTGCATGACAGCAGATCCTACCTCATTCTTCAAAGCCCAAGTGAAATTAYTGCTTTTATTTGTATGAATCCCTGAATGAATTTGAAATAGATAATCTTATTCCAGTTTCCTCTTTCCCGTGCCTCACTGCTCTGCTATAACTTCTTTTTGACTCTTGCACCCCAATCCTGTGGAGCAAAGCAAAGCCACGTGCTACTTTTGGAGAGGGTGAGAACTGTGAGACCCAATAGGGCTGGTCTGCTCCTGTTAGGTGCAAGGAGCACAGTGGTCTCCTTAGCATACTGGGCAGAGAGAAAACAGCAGGTAGTTTCTCTGTTCACATGTTGACAGAGTTTTCAGAGTTAGATATTTAGACTGATCATCAAAATAAATATGTTATTCATTACAATGGCAGCCAGTTAAATAGCTCTGTTCCTCTTATCAAATCTTTTCATTCTTATTAGCATTTAGAGTGCACCTATTGCCCTAATACCTAAATACAGAACTGATACCTGCACAGAATGTACTCTATAATCTGCCTTGTGTCATTACTGAATTTAGCTCCTTAATTAGTGCTATTCCTCCCAGGTTTTGCATCTAGCAAATAAAGTAGCATTGACTGAAAATTTACACTAAACTTTCTGCTAAAACTATTTGAACTTTACATTTAATGTTATTGGAATGATCTCTCCAGAAGAATATATTGTTTTACATAGACAGATTTTTTTGTTTGTTTCCTATTCATAATATTTCCATACTCTTGGCATMCAGCAACCTGTACATAAAATAAAATGCTGCAAATTCTTGCTTCAGGAATATCATGAGGTAATATGAAGCTTAAAATCAGTTCCTACAATAAYTGATAATACTTCTTTTGTCATGTGTTTTGGTAGTATTTTTTTTTTTTTTCTGGAAACTATAATAACTTAGCTAGTAATATTGCATGCAAAATTTTGTGAGTAACTAGCAAGTAGTTCAAGGAAAGTTGCTGTGCATACAAAATCTATTGCAATACCTTACTCTACTGCTTTTGTCATTTGGTCAAAATATTCAAAACTTTGTCTCAAATAATCTTCTTCATGAAAAGAGGAAGAATTCGTTCWTGTTAATTCATTCTTGCTATTGCTCATGAAGTAGCAGTTGAATGATTCTTAACATTTTCGTGCTCTCATAACCGATAAACTGAAACCAGCACAAAATACAGTCACGCTGTTAGGGTAGTTTTGTTTGTACTACTAGAGAATTTGACATTGTAATTTAGTTTTCCCCCTCTTTCAGGAAAGAGATACAAAGAACAAAGAGCTGTCAGAGCCATTCAGGCATTCAGATCCCACAGCTATGAAATATGGGAAAGTAAAAATTCATATGACCAAAATTTTCAAAGACACCTCATAGGATTTTGGCTTAAATACCTATATATCTTTTTCTGTAAGAGCAGACTAGTCTGTTACATCTGTTCTGCTGCTCGGAGTAGATATAGGAACATTCTTAGAACTGGAACAGAACAGGTGTTAGAAATAGAATAGTCCAATATTACTTCTTCCTTTTAGAACATTTCTAAGAGGACTGTGTACTAAAATCTTGAATATAGGGATGTTAAGGAAATGCTTCCACTGACTCATCAGTTAGTGTACTGCTTGCCATATGAGCTCCTGTTGTCTGTTAAGCCTACTTGCTAGATAGCTTTAGAAACCAAATGAGATCTTCTTTCCACTTTATTACCACGAGATTTGATCCTGACATCTATTTACCAGATRCTGGGCATGGAGGTTCTGATTTCCTGACCTTTCTTCTGTTGACTACAGAGGTTCTGTAGATGCTCCTACTTTCTTAAATTTTTCAATTTCACTAAAGTAATTGTCTACTCAATAGTCCAGGGGATAGGGCATTTGTCAGCCTCTGATACAACCAAGAATCCATTCTCTCTGCTGTGTGTCAAGCACTGTGTGTCAGCACTAAATTCAAGAGAGGGTATAAGTCCAGCCTTATGTGGACCTGTTGCTCATGCTCTTTCAGGGTTCACTTTTTACAGTTCTAATTAATTCCGTGTGAGTCATGGGGGCATCATTAGAAGGGCAACTAGCAAAGTGAGAATCTCCAGCCATTTCTTGAATTTTAGGCAGACTTGTGAGAAAATCTGGAGTATCTTCCTGCTACATTTGCTAGTTGAGGGAAATATCATGATGAAAACTTTGAGGATCAGGTGAGAATTACAGTAATCTAACTTTAGGTTTAGGTGTCTAAATACTGCTTGTATTTAGTCTGTCCGTTCCTCATATCCTCTGCCTAAAATTGATGCAGATATTTTTGATTCTTTCAATTCTTCAAATCTGAGAATCTGCAGAAGAGACCATGTATTCTCCTCCACCTCATTTTATTTCATTTCTACTTGAAGAGTTTTTTTTCCTCAAAGTGATAATTAATCTATAACTATTTTTTATGAAAATCCTTTTTCCTATTTAGCCTTTCATATTCACAAGCAAGTATTTCTGTAACGAAACCCCTCTTCTTTGATCTGCTTCCTCAGTGAAAACTATAAATCTTACCTCTTAGAAATTAGATCTCTCTGGACAATTATTTATTTACTTTTGTGAATTTAGGCTTTTGGTTCACTATCAGTCTTATTTACTATCTTATCATTACTCCTAAGGAAAAAGTATAAGGAACCAAAATAAAGTTTCAGATTTTAATGCTGAGATTGGATATATCTCTACTTATTCCAGTTTGGAGTCATTAAATTTTGATTGCTACAAGATAAGAAACATTTGTTCCAATTCCCCAGTTTAAACAGACAAGGATGTAGCTAAGGATGTAACTCAATGAAAAACAAATATTTGCCACAGATTTCCTAAACATCTGTTCTTGAGAAGGGTCCATCATAGTGAGGTTTTTTGGTTTCAAGCCTTACTAACAGACAGCATTTCCTGAATTCTCATTCTTAAATTTTCCAAATGTCCTGTAAGGTGCAAAGTAAAGGAAGCACTACTGAATATAGACAGTAACTAACAGAAAATAATTAATCTATGCACTAAACCACTCTTCATTTTAACATTTAAATATATGTGATGAGTGTATTGCTAAGTATTTGAGTGGCACAACTGCAAATGGGTGGCAATGATAATAGCAAGTTTTTATAGCAAGTACTGGACTACTTCGGTGAATATCACATATCTGTGATAATCTCAATATCAGACGCAAAATAAAAAGAGAAGATTGAACACTCTGAACTCTCCAAAATTTTCGAATCAGCACAGAATTTGTTTTCCAAATGTAGTTGTAGTTCATGTTGAAGTAAAAAAAAGATGAAAAAAAAGAGGAACAGAGAACTAAACACCCCATTTTTATTCCGCTGTATTTACTGGAGGCTTTTGGAGAACAACCATCATTTTCAATTCGGTTTCTTTTCATGAAGTCTCCCTTGAATCACAATTGAGGCAAAAAAAAAAAAAAAAAAAAAAGATAAAACATAGTCTGATCACATGGTGTATTTGTTTTCATCCAAAGACCGTTTAATGGCACTAGATCCTTAGGTCTTGGGTATAGAAAATGTCTGTACAGAAGGAGTATGTATATTTGTGTAGAAGCTCAGCTGTAGTCTATGTTACTATTTATCTTGAATAAACTGTTGTTATTGTAACATATGGCAGCAAGAGCAACATATTTGAAATGAAAATACCAAGGGGGACTTCTCAATTTGAAAATATTAGAGCTGTTATGTTGTATTTCTAAACCTGAGCAAACGTTATATTTAGACCTAAGACACAACAGGGTATGAATTATTGCACACTAATTCACACCTAAAGTGTTGCTGCGAATGAGGCTAAAGGCTGAGTGCAATCAACTCAGCTCCATCAGTACAACATTAATTCACACACTAGAAGATCTTATTGCACTTATACAAATATTATTTYAAAAGGTCACAGATTCTAAAAATAAACAGTAATATAAGAAGGGTCAAGTTCCAAGAAGAATTACTRTGAACCACCAGTCTGCTCAGTGTCTTTTAAAAATAATTACATATATCACAAAGAATTTGCATGTGGAAAACAAGCTAAACAAATTCCTAATTACAGTAATAAACCAGCCTAAGTCTATCAAATATGGAGTTCACAGTCGTGCTCAGAAAATGAAAAATATTAATGGATAAATCTATTGCTTATGCTGTCTTCAACCTACTGCAGACTGGTGCACCTGCATAATTTAAACAGAATTGGTATCTGTGAGAGACACTTCTGGATTTCCTTCCAGGCATTATTCCTTCCTTAGGGCTAAGGAAGTCTGGTTTTGAATAGTTATTCCATCTGCAGCTTTTGAGATGAAATAACACTGGACTTCATCAGAGCTTTGTTTAGTTAGATCTTATACTTACTACTTGGACTCCCAAAATCTAAGTTTCCTATTTGAAACTAAGTTTGTYTTTAAATAAGGTAATGTTTTATATTATATATATAAATTATATATGTATATATATATATAATGTGTATATATATATAAATATATTTTATATATTTATAAATCATATTTGATTTATTTATATTAAATAATGTTTAAGAATACAGAATATGTACATTTTTCTGATTACAGTAATGTCTAGTTTTTATGTATTTGTCAATAGGTTTACAGAATACTTTCAAATTCTGAAATACCCCTGTTCGGCTTTCTCCTTAAGAACATCTGAGGTTAAGCACAGGCAGTGAAGCACCTTTTACAGAAGAATAGCTGGGCTTTTCAGTTTCCTGGGGCTGGAGAGGCTGTCTTGTCTTTCTTGCTCTGCTGAGTCCCAGAAGTAGCAATGTTGATGGAAACAAAGGTGAATACACTTCACAGAGYAGAAATCAGCAGTTACATAGAGTTACTAGACCCTGCATTTCAGCTTTGCCCAGGAAAGGAGAGTTACTCCACGCCTCACATATTTGTTCTTATCTGCTCACTAAAATAGCATTACATTTCAATATGTTTTCAATGCAGATGAACATATATCTCAATGATAATCTAAAAACTCTTGAATTTTGAATGTTTCATTCTGAACTGAAATGATTTACTGTGACCATCTAATTTTCACTAAAAAATCTGTTCCTGCTGAGAACTGTGTGACAACTTTTTCTTGTACTGGAATTTCATTCAGAATATTGGGGAGATTCCTTATTTTAACTGAGTATAAGAGAAAAATTGTAAATGTCAGGCAGTTTTTAGAACAGAAGTTGATCTACCAAAATCCAGTACCAAAATCCACACTGGGTCTTCTCCTCCGTCATTCATACTTGGTCGTAATGTCAGTAATTAATAATTTAAGAAAAATGCTCTTTTAAGAACAAACGGTAGCGGTAGAAAGTAATGATAAACAGAATGTTTTTGTGGTAGGTGTTGTGTGAAACACACATCGATTTGTGAAATCAAAGTTTTTAGAGTGACATATAGTGTGAGAGAGAAACCAGTCGTCCTGCCTAGTTTAAACACTATCTCAAGTACATTGAGATCACTCAGTTCTTTCTCAATAACGTTGCATATGACATTTAATTGACAGGAAAATCCTAGAAACAAAGTACATACAAAATATTCTTGGAATTAAATTATCAAAAATGATCCTCTTGCTGATAAGAGAAGAGAAATGTCAGAAGATGGCAGAGCTGTGCCACATGAGTTAAAGGGCTGAAACGCTATCTAGGGCCCATGGTGAGTTAATATCAGGTCTCTTCAAAGATGAAAAATAATAATTAAACACTGCTTGTCAATTAATGCCAACTTAAAGAAAGGTCCTACACTTAGATTAAGTGAGGAGATTGGGTTGCTTGAAAACAGCAAGAAAGGAGGAAGAAAAGGTCTATGGAATAATGAAAGATGTAAGGTAAAAAGGGAAAATAATTAAACACACATGCACTTATGCAGAGTTGGAGCACTCATATTTCTAATTAGAATTTCAGTGCAGGAGCCCAATTTAACCTTAGGGAGTCTTTATAGTCATGTCAGTGTTGTGCACAGCACTCAATCTAGTGCTGATATACCAGGTTGAATATTCATATTACAATTACATTTAGCAGAATGCTATTATTTATACACATAACATACATTTCACTTTTAAGGACAAGGTATTGAATTGCTATAGTATCCAGCTTGTGAAAACTGTGGATTACTGTGAATCTGAAAACTGACAGTTGATCGCTTCTTCGCATTCTTAATCCTTTAATGAATGTATGCAATGGGTTCCTAAATTGCTTAAATTGAGAGTGACCTCATATTTTGGATTTATTATGGTATATTGGTATCACTTTGGAGGCAGATGTTTGTCAGTAACATTTAGCAGAAAAAAAGGTGCAAGATGCTCAACCAACTAATAGGTACATAATRTGACAAAGCAGAATAGCTATAAATGTAGTAAAAAAACTGTGCACCTCAGCATGTTCCAAACTCTGATGAAATCTATGAATTCCAAGAGAGCTGTTCTCTTTCATTTGAATCCTATCTCCCACCTAAACAGATGTGTTTCAAATTGAAAGGGCAGTCAGTACAACAGGAAGTGAAATTAGACAAACTAAAAGATTCTGACAAACTATCTGTTCTACCTAACATTTCCTCAGAAGCTTCATGAAAACACTTTAATTAACAGCATCCTCTTAGAGACTAAATTCTCAAATCCCTGTTTGCTTAAAATACTTCAGAGGAATTGAAATTATTTGAATATAACTGAAAATATTAATTTTACAAATAATATTTATGTTTTATCTGCATTTAGAATAGAAACAACTTTGTTTCTCCTGTACAGCCTATATAATATCTGCAAAGCATTCTTTTTCAGCAAAAATCCTCCAATTACTTTAACTATTTAGGCAAACCTTAGTGAAATGTCACGGATGGCAGGTAAGGGGTTGCTAAAAGGATTACATTCCATCCCTCCCCTGCCAAGGCTGAATGTGATTCTGCTCATGTGATGCAAGAACACCTCCCRGGCTGCCCTGTCCCCTAAACAGCTGGGGCTGATCCTCAGATTAACGTGCTTAAAACACTAAAATCTTTGTAACTTGTAATGAACAGGAATGGCAATACTTCCCAGGTGTATCCCATACTGCTGCTGACCAATACCTCTCATGAAAAAGCACTAGCAAAGGCTCAAACAAATCAGGGAAAAGTAATCAGGAAAATACTTATTATCTGTGAATTTTATAAAAATATTTGGTTTGCAGTTTCATATGTCTTTATTCTTGAAGATGAATTTTTTAAAATTCCACTTCTTTAAGCCCCCAAATGTTTACATGGTTCTTGCATACTAACATCTGCTAGGCCTTTTTTTTTCGCTCAAGAGGAGTAATTCATGCCTCTTGAGTTTGCACACGTTTCCCATATGTCTAGAAAATTATATGCTCTCACTCCTTTCTTGTCACAGTTTTTCATTCTCCATACATTTATCGAGAAAGAAAAACTGCAAACGCACTTTATCTTCACAAGTTTTTCACCAATCACTTTACATTTTGGATGCCTATACATTTACAGGAGYGTTCCCATGGAAACCAGAAAGTAATTCTCTCTGGAATATTCTTTACCAATGTATGCAAGTAAAAATGCAACTATTATTTGAGTAGAAAACTTCACGGATTCAGTTCTAGSTGGGATTTTTAAGACTGTGTTTTGAGTACTGTGTCAGTGGATCCATGAGAAAACTAGGGAGCTCCTCTGACAACCACGAGGAAAGATGCAGAGGTCGATGTGCAGGCTACTTGGAGCAAGGCACAGCCATGCCATGACCAACGGGATGCTGGACAGTTTACAACCTCCAGTGTTCTAGTTTGGACCATATACATTTAATTTTTGAAGGAAGTGATATCTTTTATTTAGCTGCATGACTTGCTTGAGTCCCTGCATTGGAGCAGGGTAAGAGTTAGTGTGTAGCTTGTTTCAAAGGAGAAGTTTTAGTGAACTTGCGAGGGCCATTTTACTACTGGGAAATGAAGGCCCTAAGACATATCTGTGTAGCTGGAACTTCCTAGTTATATATTTTTCAGCAAGTTACATATTTTTTCTCTCTGATTTTCCAGACCCTTACTTACAGAGAAATTTTAGGCGAACAGCTTGCTTGTGTCCACAGGATAAAGAACTGTAACTAACTTGAATCTTCCCACACTCTCCACAAATGGTACAGCCTTGTTACTCTTCACATCTTTCCTCTTCTCTGTGGGACTTGTATCTGCCAACATTACTATGTTTTTGTCAAATCAATATATGAAAACAAGTATCATTCCAATATCTAACTGCAGCAATCACTTTTCAAGGCTTTTCATTACCTGTTTCTAAGTAATGAGACTATGACAGTAAGCAGTGAGTCACTGGCACTATCTTAGCTGAATACCAACATGTGCTATGTTTGCACATCTGATTGGTATCAAATTATTAACAAAATGCACCACCTTCCTCTTTCTCAGCATCACTTTTTCAGTTGATATTGGCAAGCTCAAATGGAATTATGAGATTGTCATAGGAATTGAATGCTCAGTTTCCAAACATTACCCTGTGCATCCCAGCTGCTTTTAGAGACTAGGGCTAGGACACTTTTCTAGTGACACTATGTTACAATTTCCTTTAAAAAATGACTGGCCTGCTTAAATAATTGTTATAATCTATTTATTAACTTCTCTCTCTTACTCCAGAAATGGCTTCAGCCTAGATTTGCTGTCAAGGACACACATATACTTAATTTCTCATCCTTGCAACCCAAGATCACATTCTAGAGAACAAGGTCAATTTAGAGTCATGATAGAAGAGTAATGTGATAATATGATATTGTAGCCATAATGGAGACATTATAAAAGTCAGCTCAGTTTAAAGGCTCCTGAAAAGCCTCTTCCTCTACATTAACCTTTTTTTCCCTAACAAATCTATGATTTCTCAGCTTGCAATGAGTCATGTCATGTAATTGAATGTGTCATATCCAACTACGATATGATGAGAAAAAACATAACAAAAAGCGACAAATTTAATACGACAAGAATGAAATGCTACCATGGTAAACATCAGTTTTCAGCAATTGGGTACATAACATTTTTAAAGAGGACAACTTAACAGTATAGTTATCATATAATAATCACAACTCCTAACATACAGAATTACTTCATTTTCAATGTTTCATGCTTTCAAATGTCCCAATAATGACTACCTTTTGGTATCCAGTTTAAAGATTTTTTTTGCCTCAGTTAATGCTGATATTCTCATGAAAATTAAAGTGAGCTTAAAATATAGTCATTGTAATCTGTTAAAATTGGGAAAGTGTCTTTAATCGATAATTGCAATTTACATTACAGGTAAGGAGAAGTGCTCAGAGGAATTATTCCACTTACTCAAATTTGCAGTGCCTGATAATGGCATATAATTGCTTTGTTATTTCAGGTAAAAGCTATTATTTTGGGAAATGTAACAGGATTCTTATTACTAGCCAAATTCCTGGAAAAACAAGAGAAGAAATATTTTGAAGTTCATCAGTAGACTGGAACTAGAGATCTTGAATTTAGACAAGAAGTGACAGGGCAAAAATGCTAGGCACTATAGAGACAAGTGAAAGGGAAAAAGGATAAATTGTGAAGGACTAAAATTGGCTAGAAGCAACTAGCCACTGTCTCACTCTAGGAGAAACTGATTTTGGAAAGTTCCAACATTTTATTTTAAGATTAATTTTTATTTATTTATTATTTTTACAATTATTGCTGCTATGTCAGTCATACTATGATATAATGCAAATTGCTGTGAATTTTATTTTAAAATGATTAGGGAAGGTTTACAAATTTGAGCAAATCTTTTCTGCATCATAATGTCTCCTGTTTGCTTTTTTTTTGAAAGCAGTTTCATTCATTACACTCAAAATGACAAAAATAACCCACTTTTCTATTGAAAAAAATATTTCTTAAGGTTTCCCTTCCAATTGGAAAGAAATATTCAGTCATCTAGTTAATGATCAATGAACCTCTACAAATACTCTACATCTTATAAGGCCTAAGGCCTGTGATCAAGAGAGGTTAGACAGAAAAGAAASATGTAGGAGTGCACCAAGCTCACTGGCACATACTAGAATATCTCTGAGCAGCTTGCTGTGCAGAAGCACCAGCTGTGCAGCTAAGGGTGTTTGCAGCAGATGAGTGAAGGGAGAAAAACACCCTTACTAAACAGTGAGAAAGACATCCCATACAAGCAAGGACAGTTCATCTTAGGATGAGATAATGTAAGATAAGAAGCATCCTTAGGAGTGTAGACACGGATGAGTTGGGGACATCCTTGGTGCTGTCCTTTTCTTTGAAGGGGGTGGGTCAGAGGCCTGTCGTATTTATCCGGCTCTAGGAAGTGTTCATACTGTACGTGCAGATAACTTACTGATTTTCCAAATTCCAACTCCAAGAATAATACTAATACTAATATATATGTAATATCTATAACACTAACAAATTGAAGGATATACTTTTTACGCAGTTTTACCTGGGCTGGGTCTGGTGTTTCATTTTACAATATTGGAAAGGTATTTATTTTCTTAAATATTTTGTTAATATTTTATGTTCTCTTCTGGAGTACAAAATAAAATACTTTCTGTTTTGTATGACCTACTCCTTGCTGCTATTATGCACTAAGAAATACGAAAGCTGTCTTATTACTTCACATGCCAAAGTTATCAATAATTGCTCCTACATTTTCAGAAACATCTATCTTTTACAACTGGACTGTCACACTTCCAGGCAACAATATTACTGTTGGCCAAAAGGCATTCAGGTCCCTTTTCCTTCTGATTGAATTTATGTAACTAGATCATAATTTAGGATGGGAACTTCCTAGAAAGAAAATCTCCAACTCTGTTCTACCAGTCTGTGAGCAATGTTTAGGTCTAAAAATGATGTTCCATTTAGCTGACATATTTGTCAAGTACTGCATAGCGCCTGCCACAGATGGGGAACTGCTGTGGCAACAGCTCCTATCAGCTACAGCTTTCTGTCTCTGCTTCCTCACAACCATTGCCAGGATTCCCTCTGCTGACTTGCTGCAGTTGTGTTGTTACTGCTTTTCAGACTCTGCCTTTGGAGCAAGAGCAAGATCAGAGCATGTATCTGGCTTTCTTCTTGAGAAAAGGTCTAGCATGTGTTGTCAGTATCTGTTCACTTCTTTCAGGTTTTCCAAAGAATTGTGGTTAGTTCCTCTCCTTCTATCCGTAGTTTCCTTGAGCTGCCAAGAAGTCTTTGGCAATCCCCCCGAAACATGCTTCCACAAGTTCTTCTAAGAGGCTCAGAGCAGATTTGTCTACCTAGAACAAAATATCAGGGCATGAGCTAAAACTGTACGGGTAAGGTGGAAACGGTGTGCAACTGGCTCCTAAGTATGGAAGCACATCACTGTTGAAAACTGTACAACAGAAGCCAAGATATCTTAGCTTTTAAGGTCAACCTTATTGGGGAATATTTCACAACTTTGCCAAAGATCAARAAAGAATAAAAAAAGATCACTTGGTCTGGACAAGAATAGAGATAGGAGTGTGGTTCTCTGGCCAGTGAAATGCTGCTGTGGTCACAAGGMCCCTGGATTCTGGCCACCTACACTTAGCTCTCTAAAGGGGAGTTAGCAGATTATTTAAATAAATTTTAGAATGTAAAGTTTTTAAAAGTATAAAACTTTTAAAAGTATTAGTGGAGACATCATAAGGAAACTTAATTCAATATCAGGTATCAGAAGAATAAATATTCAAAAAATGATATATATTTCACAAAAGCTTTTCAYTGAAAATTATCTAGATATATCCCACTGTCTCAGCTTTAAAATTCAGTGCAGCTTGTAGGGACATAAAGCCATGAAACGGCCCGTTCCTTGCGGGAATTTTTGCATAGAGCTGTTGAATGCTCTTAATAGATCTTGAAAAGCAAAAAAAATGAAGCTCTTTCAAGAGGTTTATAAGGACACTTGTTAGAAGGGGTAATTTATCATTATCTTTTCCTGTCCTGCCTTTTGCATGTGGACAGCAAGAGATCACAGAATGAGGTGAGATCTGAAAAATAATACCACAGTATTGCATCAAAACCTGTTTGTTCTCTATATTCTCTCAGTCCCRGCAGTGAAAGTAAAGCAGTAATCACTGGAATTTCTCAGTTTAAMCCAGCCATGAGAGATTCAGGGAGCMCACAGGAATACCTTTGCTCCACCAAATCTCTTCCAAAGGCGAATTCTCTGTAGATAAGGGAAGCATAATTAAATTGCTGTATCTATGCCCACAAAATCATCTTAAGGCTGATAAATTAGATACTTAATCACAKATTTCTCCAAAATATCTAAAAATGTAAGGCTACTCAGAAGAAGAAATAACGCTTCTTGTAATGGTGGTTGCTGCCTTGGTATTCAAATGCTATAACAGATACAAATTCCCCTTAGGCTCTTGAGAGAAGACTAGATGACTGAAGAAAATCAAAATGAACCTTACTCATCTTAAATATGCAAGCACTTTTATTCCATATACTTATTTATTCTTTAGTAAAAAATTTGTAAAATGAGGACATAATTTGATGTTTACTACAGGTTAAAATATTCCCATTTTTGTCTAGGTTGATTCTGAGATAAATGTTTATATGCACACTGTCACACTAAAAGGGAAATCAGTACTAATGATTAGTTAATGATTAAAGACTAATGATTAGTTAAACCATCAATGTATAATGGATGAGACGTTGGCATTATGTCTAGTTCTTTGAAGTTCTAGAGATCAGATAACACAGATCTATACACCTGCTATGTCTCATATTCTTAGGCAATATTTAGAAAAAGAAAATTCTCTTATGGAATGGTAGTTCTAGGCAGGTTTTTTTTTCAAAATTATTTATTTTACAGTTACAGGAATGTTCTTGATTAAAACTTAATATRCATTTTAAAGTGATTTTCTTTTGAGGTTTCCTCAGAGTAATTTAAACAACTGGGCTTTTTCTGAGGAACTGTTTGAACTGGCCAAAAAAGAAAAAAAATGGACACTAGGCAGTTATGTGTTAAAGCTTTATGGCACGTCACATTTTCTTTTTAAGTTGTTTTGCTTCCMTCTTTATGCCATGAGGCTTTTTGTTGTCTTGCGTCAGCTATTTGAGCACATTCAGATAGTTCTAGGGTAACTTGTGGCTGATTCATGGTGGAAAGCAAGCCAGAAAACCCCAAGCAGGTTTTTTTCTGTTTCCAGGTTCAGATACAAATGTTTATTTTTCTTGTTTTTTCTTTTTATAGCTTACATTAGCTATGAAACAATTGTATGTATAAAATAGTGTGCATTTTTACTAAATATGTGTCAAATTAAAGCTGCAGGACCTATTTTTATATACTTAAAGAATATAAATATCTAGTCCTGCAAGAATTTAAGTGCTTTCCATTTACTATTTCAGCTGGACTGCCTAAGCAGTGTTTTATGATTATATAAAACTTGAACTTTTCTTTTTGAGTCATGCACATCTTTTTGAATCACTCACTGTAACTCATGCAAAGGAAGTAACAGCTTGCTACTTGTATGAGTCAGAATCTAAATACAGCTATTTAAAAATCATTTGGGAGCTGTATTATTAGCTAATTAGCATAATTCAGTTTTAGAGAAGATATACCATCTAACGTGTTTCACTGCATCAATTCATAAACAAAAACTGCAATTAGTTATTATTTCTTACGCATTAGTATTACCATTGAGATTCTATAACACGGCCACAACAACCTACAACATAGCCTTGAAATCGAAACTGGTAGCTGCAGTTGAGGCATATCTTTCATTTTTAATATTTGACACATTCCAACAGTGCCTAAAATTCACCTGGATGGTAAGTGAAAGTAGAACAGCACTATGTTCCACAATGATAAATAAAGGAGAAAAATATCCAGGTAGAAATGGGAGAACATGACTTACAAAAGTTATATGACTTTTATAGCACCTCAGTTCTGGCCTTTGAGGGACCCTATGGAATCTCGTCCAGGCAGGAGCTTGAAAACTGATATATTTGATGACAAATATATTTTCTCTTTCACGGCACAAAAATAGAAGTATTTAGTGATACTGGGAACAATTACTTTTAACCTGTGTTCACCTTAGAAATTTGCTGCTTTGGTTTTCACACTTGAAAGCTTTCTGCTTGAAAGCATGTTCATATAAACATTCTTTCAAGAATGTTACAATTTATTAAACTAAAAGGCATTCTACTAAAAGAAAAGGTATTACCTGTAAATGAGACTCTTATGTGATTTATGTACTATTCTCAGTGTCAAACTTAGGTACCTGGAGTCATCTAATTTGGGAAGCCCGTCTGCATGAATTTCCCAGTATAGTCAATGGCGAGTGCTTGGCCTTTGCAAGAATTCTTGACAGTGCCTAAGTTTAGAGTCTCTCTCCGCATTATCTTTGGAAAGAATTGCTCTCTACATTCTCCATGGAGACATCAAGGAGACTGCCTTCAAAGGAGGAGCTCTAAGTAGTGATTTTGTCATCAAATAGGATGGCCCACTTGCCCTCTTCCAGCTAAGTATATCCCTTAGTACTGCGTTGTGGGAAAATCTCAGGCAGGGACAATTTCTAATAATTGGCTTTATGTCACTCCTGTCTGCAGCCAAATCTTGGGAGAGGGACTTTGTGCCACAATTACGCTTGGGCATGGCTGGAACTGCTCCTACTGCAACTGCCTCGYGGGGCTTCGTTACCTCCTGAGGTCAGGAAAAGCAGCCTCAAGCCTCTCTAATTTGTGGCCCAAGCCAGACTGCCATTAGCCCTGGGGCTGTRTGCCTGTCTCATAGCGAGGCAGGTTTCTATGTGACTCCTCTCACCCTTCCCATGCTGTGTTCCCTGGACTACAGAGCTAGGGTCTCTGTACAAAGTGCAGCCGTGTCTGCCCAGGGGCAACTTTTCAAAAACTGAGAGACCAAGGTAAGAATTCTTGGTCTTGTTAATGTTAATGTTTAAAAATTAATTCAATAAGACCTCAAGTGGAAGTCAAGTTATTTTCCACAGGACTTTCTGGCTATATATGGTTAATATGGTTAAGGATTTTCAAATATAGCTGTTTTTGAAGTTATTGAATCTCAAATGACTGACTGTTGCTTTTCAAAGATATACATGTCTACAGTTTTGTTTATAAATGGTAACTAGTAAGAATTATAGCATTAAAAGGAATTAATAGGAATGCTGACTAAACTTGGAAGAGCTGCAGCAGTTTTGAAATTAAGGCAAGCACAGASTCTGACAAGATAATGGAACCGGTGATCCTTACCACCTGCGTGACAGGAGACAGGGACTGCAAGGCTGAAAACACTGAGTCTTCAGTATATTTTCTAATATGTTTGATTTCCTTTTCTGTGTTCATAACAGTTTCATTATAGAAATAGCAGAATACTTAATTTAGGATTGGGAAAGTATGATGCAAAGGCAACAATCTATGAAATAATAACTAGGTTCAGTCTGGCTTTCATGGGTCGTAAGTAGCATGGGCCACTAGCTGGCTATGGCTTTGTTTTTAAGGCTTTGTTTATGCACTGCAGTAGGTGATTGCCATGTGAAAATTTCAGATTATTTTGGAGGACTCTGTTAAGAACTGAAAACTGTTCTTCCAATTTACTTACGTGAGGGGTCTCAAGTGTGTTAGGCAGCTTTTCAGATGGGGAAATCTCTCTGTATGGCCCTGCCCGCACTGCCGGGGAAGCAGCTCCTTTATGCTAACCCAGGCATAAGCAAAGGGGAGGGGGCTATTGGGAGTCTGCAAACTCTTTTACTCTTTCCTGATTATTCAAGAATATTCATTTCTGGCAACTTCTAAGGGAGTAACTCCTTCACACTCCCAGCTGGCAACATGAGCAACTGCAGAGAAAGAAGAAGGAAACTTAAAAGAACTTTTTTTTTTTTTTTTTTTTTCAGTGAAGAAGGAGCAAACCTGACATTTTTGAGGAAATGTTGTTAGCTCAAGCCTCTGATCACAAATCTGTAGTGTTTGGGACTGTATCCAATATTCTAAAATGAACATCCCTACCACACCTCTTCTAATTRCACGGGGTGATCATCCGAAAAGGTAAGGAATTTTAATTATAGTGTAAAAATAAGGTATTTCAAGACAGGAAATCTCACTGAACGATAATAGAGGCTCAGAAATGCTATTCTGTACATGTGAAGCTACAAAAATTAATGCAGAAAATCCCCCAAACATGGAAAATGATGGAAATTGTCACTTAAGTTTAGATAAGATTTTGATGGCAGAGAGAATATAAACACTATTAAAGCCTCTATTAACTGCACATTTCTGTCTAGAAAATAACCTTAATTATCTCTGCAAATACTCAATTTTTGTTCCTCTTTGCTGTTCCAAATCCCGAGTTGTTCACAGAAATCACTTCAAATGCAATTAAAATTTTGCAAAATAAATTCCCACTATACTAAGAACTCTTCTTTTTCAAAGGAAGACTTTTTGTGAGAGCTTTGCAGCGTTTTTAGTGACACTGGACATGTTATATTACAAACACCAATGCTTTGACAAGAAGATGAAAGCAATATCGAATAATTATGCCAAGATTCACAAACAACTATGTATATATTCATAATACTTGCTTCCCTACATAAGTAAATACACATACAGACTTTGCATCCAAATCTGGAAGTGCAATGCAAGCAATAGATAAGATCTCCTCAAGTAAACATATAATGGAGAGTGGAAAAATGAATGCAGCCTGAAAATAAAAATCTCACTACTTTAATTTTTTTTAAGCTATAAATTGGGATTTAGATTATGCTCTCCACATTGATGCATGATGGCCTGAACCCTAAGTTTGTAAGATTTAATTTTCTGTTGCTCTTAATGAATATTACAACAGCAGCTGCCCCCTGTGGCTTGGTATAAAAAGCAGTGTATATACCTACTACAACATTTGCAGACCTCCTCAGTTTTGTGTTTTTAATGTGAAGAAAAACTGTACGAGTAACAAAGGAAAAATGTCATGGTAACTAAAACATTTCCTATACATGTATTTTAGAGGGAAGCTAAATCAAAGGTCTTCAAAGAATTACTAGGGTTCTTTCTAGGAGGTTATTGACAAATATGTAGTTTGTCTTCTGAGTTTGTGCCTCTTTCACAGATTGGTGTATTTGTGATCCCACAGGCAGGAATAAGTGTCTGTAATTCATTTCTCCTTGTTAACTAGTGTGCTTTTGTGTGTAGGATGATTGACAGCAAACTCGGCTTAGTCCCAACGGATGAGCTTGTTAGCAAAACCCTAGCATCCTATCTCTAATAAAGCATATCAGCAGTACATTTTGTCCTATCTATTAGCCTCTCTGTTTCTTTTTTGTGAAAAGCTGAGTGTCCCTTTGAAGCAATGACAAATAAACCCCTGAACTGAAGTGCTAGGCTGCCTTATGGACAGCTGGATAGTAAATGTCACACCGTGTATAGAATGCCTATTATCAGAGTGAGCCATTTGTTCCATTCCTTTCAGTATCTTAATGTAATACAAAATTGCTAAATCAAGCCCCATGTCTGTGACAGAACATAATTAATGAGAAAGCAGGAGCCAATTCAACACTCTTTATTGGGACCTAATTGGCTCAGGCAACAGAGTTGTCACTCAACAAGAGACTTCCTTTAAAGCAATTTTGTTCTTGGTTGTATTACAGAGCCTATTAAATTGTCCCCTCCTTGATCAGACAAAGAAGTATGTGCATGCAATAATTAGCTTTTCCAAGGGGATTTTTTTTAACTCTTTCAATAATAGCACATTTTCAAGCACTGCTGGAGGAAACAGACAGCCCAGGGAGATGTGCAGTCTCTGCACTGAATAATTGTAGCCCGTGCATTTTGGGGAAGCCTATGAGGGGCATACCAAAGCTGCAGCTAGTGCGTAACATAGTGACCTGACTTCAGAGAGGCTGGAGGTCAAGCTGGGCRTCTAATATTTGCACTCTTTTTCCCTTTTATTCAGTGACTGGAGCCACTGAAGATGTAGAAATATGGATTGTTTAACTCGCTGTGTCCCTCCTGCCATAATATTAAGGACCAACATGAAGAAGGATCTATTTGCCAGTGTCAGGATCTGGAACTTTCGATACCAAGATCAGCAGCAGAGYGGTCTCAGGAGCACTCAAAACCTTGGAAGCCCTGTCCTTTTATTTTCAACACATTTTCATGAACTGCACGCTTTTCTCAATCACTAGATTGTTAGTAGAGCATAAGCTGGTAATAGAACTCCACAGGTAACAAGAAAATTATATTTTTTTTGCCAGAAAAAGAACAAACTTTACATTTTGGTGTTATGTAATACTTAAATCGTACATAAGCAAGAAGGAAGCCTAGAACTCTCTCCCTGACCTGTTTCCCTATAARGTAGGTCTCTAACCCAGTGGTATTTTACCAAGCGGTAAAAGCCAACTTATTTAAAAACCTCCTGAAGGCCAGAAAAGCAAAGATGTTCAGATGCATTCACAAATGTCCATAGTGAGCAATATCTAACTTACTTTCCAGCAAATTTCAGCTACAGCTACAAGCCCCATACAGACTTATTTGAAAGACATGATATAAAATTGAGAGAATCCTGAACCAGGTGAATATCTCCATRTTTGGAAAGGCTTCTTATCAAAAGTTGAATTTTCATGTCTGTTTTGTCCAGAATTAGAGCTACTACTGGAGAATTAGACCCACATTTTACTTGAGTGCCATATTTTCTCTGTTGTCATTTTCTGATATTTGTATAAAACTCAAACAACTCCATTTGTCTGCTGAAAATAGTCTAGAAATACAGAAATAAGCTATATTTGTTTACTTTTTATAATTAGATATTATTTAATATTGCTGTGTTTGTGGTTATTCCTTGAGAATCATAAGAGATTAATATACTTGATGTTTAATAGTGAGTAGACTTTAAYGCTTCCCTTCTGTGTCTCCCAAGGACTAGAATGATGTGATTATCGGCAACGTGGTATGAATTAAATCATTATTTTTTTCAGGGCTAGAAATTTCAGGAATTTCAAATGGAATGAAGGAGACAATTAAAAGGAAAAGTAAAAYGCTGCATTTTTTACAAGTAAGTGTKTAATGGGAGCCCTAGCTCTTGACATGTGCTGTACTGCAGCTCCATTCAGTGTCTGTGATGAGCATGTTTTGGTCTGTGCATCTGACCTACCCTCTTAGCGGTACAAGTTACTCGTACATGCCGATACCAACTATAACATTTGTAACCTCCATCCTCCTCAGCCCTGAGCTAAAAATATATTACAAATCCATTTTTAAGAGTATAATAAAGCGCATGACAATATTTTAAATGAAAATTTTAATCAACAGTGCCCTTTCCCTGGTGACTCATGAGGGCATGTATTATCAACACAGTTTTATTGGCTTATTCTAGTAACAATAATAATGATTTTAAAAACTGCCAGAATCTGATTTTATTTAATTAACCATTTACAACCAGTATTATAAAGCTAAAACTGTATGTTTTCATTAACATTATATGGTCTGGAATTCTGTAGAATTTTAGAGAAGTAGCAGTCATGGCACAGATGTCTACTGCAAAGATGAGAAGATTTTTGACACTGGAAAGGTCAGATTAAAATGTTAACAAAATAAACATTTAAATGGAAATATTCCACAGATTTTTACGAAAAAATATGCGGAAAAATAGCCATTAAAAAGATATTTTGGGGCATTCAAAACAGTCCTGATTTACACGTTTTATCAGATAAAACAGTTCTCTGATATCTCAATTTTCATCCAAAAAAACTACTTGAGTTTCTAACTGAATTGCCAAACTTCTGTGGTTTTGGCCCTCATAACTCTGTAACATGAGTTAGGTGCCATGCTGTCTGAATTTAACACAAGACCAAAAGGCTGTTTCTCCTGTTTGTTTCAGAAAACCTTGGACTCCAGATATTAGTAACAGCCTCCTGACAACACATAGAGAAGTTACATATCCTCACATGTCTATGCTGGTTGATGACATAAAACTGGGATCTAATCAAGAGAGAACAATGACATCACTTGGCTGTGTGTTACAAACAGAGTTGGAGTGTGTGAGTCTAATATTTAAAGTTACTAATCCTTGAGTAGCACTGTAAATTATTTATGGATTATGTCTATTCAATGCATAAGGACAACATTAGCAACGTCTTGCATTAGCTGACAGTGATTAGGAGCGGGACAATAATTAGACACCTGTCCTGGTGGACTGTACAAACAAACAAYGTTATTATCAAGCATGAAGAACGTTGCTTAGGTCTCTAAGTTCCTCCTTCTCACATATGCCAGAACTTCACATCAGGTAACCCAGCAAGGCCTGKTTTTTGCAGCTCTTTGATCTGTTTCCTTGTTTTCCTAAGTGTCACTGATAAACAAAGTATTGCTATTATTGGTAAATCTAGCAAAAAAAACAGTCTGACTTTGAAAGGAATTGAAGGAAAAATATCCTTCCTTATATGTGTGCAATATTACCCTGTAATAGCTCCCCACAGTTTCTATCCTATAAAAATGATGACAATTTGTTTAGCATGCTTTTTTGAATATTATGAAAATATCCCCCTTTTTTTTGTGTGAATACTGGCTCCCTTCTTCATCTCGTGTACTAATTCAGCAATATGTGACCTACTAGCTTGGTCCCCAGTCGCATAATTTTATGTAGGTCATTATATTTCAGAAACAAAAATATTGAACACTCTAAGCAGTCTTGAATTTCCAGGCATTTACTCCGAGGGAGTCTGCAACCTCTGAATCTGTCATGTAACCAGACTTTCCTTCAGCACAAAGTACGATTAAAAGTAATAACACATGTCATACCACTGTGGCAATGCCAACACAGAGGATGCATTTCTACAGAACAGATGGTACTTGCAATGCTAAGAACTCTATTCTCTTCATTTTACCTCATTGTTGCTTGGCTTCTGTGCCTTCTCACACACGTCACACATTTGAAAGTGTGCACAATGTCCTCTTTGGAAAGGGCTTCTGCGTATGAACTCGCACAAACAAGATCAGAATGCAGATCCATTTCTCTAGAGCATAATTCAAAATGGACAGAGGTAAAAACAAAGAATACCATCTGATCGGGAGACTCCTGCAACTGTTATTTCAGAAACTAAGGAATCTATCATTTTGGGAAGTTGGGAAAAGTAGCATTCATTTAAAACATAATAGGGATGAGTTCACCTACTCTGTTATACCTACTGTGCACAGCTGCTAGTGGGAAATACAGCAGTTTTAGGAAGTGCTGAGTAAACTAGATGATAATTTAGGACTTATGAACATYATGAAGAAGAGCTCAAAATACAAAAGAAGTATGACAGGCAGAATTGCGGTTGGCCTTCATCCAAAATAGATATTCTTGTAAAATCGTAAGATATTTTAGGATTATAAGAGCTTTCTAAATATCATTCATAACTGGCAACAAGATGCCAGAGGAAGAAGTTTATCTATAAGTAAGCAGAAGAAAATATATAATATATTAAATAAACAACACAGTAGCAGCTGAATTTTCACTAGATSTGTAGAACCCACATATCCCAGGTTACATGAATTTTGTGGACCACAAACTGACACAGGAAAGCTGCAATGTGTACGGAAGGAAGAAAGCTCCTATATTTACTGAGAGGACAATAGCTCAGTACAGATCTCGGTCCTAATAGATACTAATCTAATCTAATCTAATCGATACTATTCAGCACATTTTTTTTTCCTGTACTGCACAAGAAGTTCATGACAGAAATGCTCTCGCACACAGGGTGCTCTCATATAGTACGAGAACAAGGGGGAGTTTAAACTACTTCARTTACCAACCAAATATTACTGTAATGAACAATGTAAAAACAACTCTATTGAGGAATAAATCCGTATATAACATAATAAAAGATGGCTTCTCCCTAGTCAGGAAGAGGTTGAATAATGGCACTGCAAGCCAGCTTACACATGCCTTTGGCAGCCTGAAAGGACACACGCAGAACTGGGCAAAATTAGCTGCCACGGTCTAGCTGTGTGTTATCTGCAAAATCCTGACAGGCTGCTCAACTGCTCACAGGCTGCCCGTGGGATCCCCTGTAYGGGTAGATGGATGGATGGATAACGTTCAGCATGAATAAAGCCTTGGAAAAATGCAGACGTATCCAACATCTACATTTTAATGTCATCTGCAACATTCTCTTGTAAAGCAGGATTTCTGCAATCAGTCTAATATAGAGAGACCTGTTATAATAAATTGGTCAGTGTGTTACATGCCTGTCTGTTTCTGTGGCTGGATAGAGAAGGTTGTTACTTGCACGGTATGTGATACTGTTTTCAAAATGACCGATAAAGCATGGTGACTTCCAAATTATACAATTCCCTTCACCTTAATTTCTGTTTATGATCTTTGTTTTCTTTCTCTCTGATTTGTATTCTCAGGTAGAAAAYTCCTTATTGCAAATCGCCAGTCTTCAGTGGATTATGTCTGGAATTTAGTTAGGACACCGGCAATGAATGGAGAAGAAATTGTTCTGCCCTTTGCTATCAACTCAATTAGGGGGATCTTGTTAACAGTTGTGAACTTGGCTGCTCTGGACAAGAGATGCTGACAAAGTAGAGATTTTTTATGAATATTTCAGGGAAGATGAATCACTTTTCCTTGTTAGAAAACTATTAATTGTCCAAGGCTAGAGATCTCTAGTTCTTGGAATCATTCAGAGTTTTCATTAAAGCATCAGTAATATACTTCGGAAATTTTATATTCTGAGTTACAGTCTCTGTAGACAAAAGGCATTTTGTTATGCCCTCTCTCGGCGGTCTTTCCTAAAAGAGCACCAGGTGAGCCCTTCTTTGCTATAACTTTGCTGTCAGTGTRTGGGACAAAACATGAATTGTCTGGAGGAATAAGAATAAGGTCCATCCAAAAGGTGGCTTAGGCCTTGATTAAGGCTTAAAGTTCTTCACGTAATTATCCTTAAAGGGGGCAAAATGATTTAAGCCATGCACTCCTTTAAGACCTTTGGAAACATGATTCATGGCATGATAAGCCTGACAGTCACTCTTCATTCAGGGCACACAGAGCAAGCTGTTAACTATTTCTTTTAGTAACAAGGAATAAGAAAAAGCCTGATACCTCACCAAAAGATGAGTATTTAGAAACATCAGTCTTGAGAAAGGAATTGTGTTGATACTAGTAAGTATAAGAAGGTGTATCTGTGCACAAATAACCTAAGAACAGACAACTATAATTGAAGAAAAACAGTTAAAATGCTGAAGATTTATGAAAGTAACATGGCCCAGAGGCAAGAGTGGAAGCTTCTCTGAGTASAGCAAAAAGACTGGAAAAAGACTGAGAAATGTGAGCAGAGAAACAGACTCCAGTGACTTGATTCCTTCTGTGTTCACAGAAATTACGTTTTGTAAGTTATTAAAAATAACAAACAGACTTCATCAAATATTTTCTCTCCTCTAATGGAAATAATTCAAAGCTTTCTGCCTGATTATCAGTAATATCAAAGAGACAATTGCTATTAGATTCCTTTGTGCAGTTCCAGGGAAGCCGTATGGGAAGTAACCATACTGAAAACAGCTTGGGGATAGAGCCTCAGCTGGAGCGAATCACACTTACTTCAATATTTAAAAAGGATTACTGAAATACGAGTATGGAAAAATACTTAACACCAATAATTCTAAGCCTCACCATATGATATTTCTTCATGCAGATTTAATAAAGTGTATGTAAAACTGTAGGCCATAAGCCAAAATAGTCACTAGGCTTTGTGGATTTAGCAGTCATTATCAGAATGATTCACATTGCTGCAGAGGACAGAGTAATGTATTTCYTATAACCACTGATTACTGGCTACAAAAGAATTCTAACGACATATTTTTAAAAGGCTTGACCTGTCTTTCTTAGAACTTACACAAAAAAACAGGTTTAGCTTCTTGAGTAAAGAAGAATTCTCAGAAGAAAGAAGAAACACATGCCTTTGTAGAAATCAAATTAAAATATCTTCAATCACGCTAATAATTTTATTTGGATATGTGGAAATGTGGTGCCTACAAAGCTACCATGATATACATGGTTATGAAGTTCATTATTCTGAATTCACGACCACTCAGATTTATTTAGGTCATGTATTTTTAAATTGATTTTAATAGAYGAGCATTTTGACTGAAGTTAACTTTATCTAGTGTGCTACTAAATAGTAAAGATAGATGCTACAAAATAGCTCTAATGTTTTAGATTGAAGCTTTTCCTTTATGGGAGACTTCGCTTATATCTGAATTCACTTGCTTTTGAATATTGTAAATAACTATACTTAAGGTATTTCAGCTTCAGGGGAAACCTGTAAAAAAATGAGTTGAAGACTTGACATTTCTGTAATAACATATTTTAGATTTGTTTCCATCAAAAATCTTAAAGGACCTTCTGTAATAAAGATTGTGGAGAGACACAGGAATTTTTGAAATGTTAAACTTTGTGTATTTCTTCCTCAGTTCTCTTGACTGCACGTTTTCTGTAGGCATTAGACACAGGGTAGCAGCCCTTTCCAACCTCTGATGCCAAAACTGGAATAGGGCCACACGACTTCCAAGGGAGATTTACGGAGATATTTGTCAATGGCAACTCCTGAGAGTTCAGGAGTTCAGGTCCAGTCTTCCTCATATCAGTGATTTACCACAGCCAATATGAGTAGTAACAAGTAAATCAGCAATCAAGAGGGAATGGTGATTAGCTTCTGAGACCACAAATACAATCCTCTTAAAATGAATATGCTGCCTTAACTTCAGTTTTAGGCTCTAWAAAGCCCCAATACACATATTTAATGAGTCTTTCGAATTCAGATTTTGGTTGCTCACAATATGCCACATTTTCAGAAAATTCTAATTACCTTTGGAAATCAAGCCCTTTTATTGTATTTGCTATATGCAGATTTAATAAAAGGACCAACAGAAGAACTAACAAAGCTCAACCCAAACCCCAGCTCCTTCTGCACTCTGAGTCCTTTCACCTCGTCCCTCTTCACAGACATGTTTGTGTTTTACCTGTCCCTACTGGGAATCAGGTATTTTTGTTCCATGTATTATATATATCCTGTTTTATTTCTATATATTTCCTACTATGAAATGTGATGGCATTTCTAAAATTTTCCAAACAAAAATGAAATAGGAATTTCAATTTTAATATTACAAGCTTTATCAGTTGTAGTGACATGATAAGGGAAGTACTTTTCTTACTATTTTCACAGAGCAAGGCAAATTATCCTTGAAACACTGTCCGTTTTACAGATACATCTTCATGGGAGAACAGCCACAAAAATGCAATATCCATGCTTCCTAACTTCAGGAAAAGTTTTCACTGCATTTCTGCTAGTCCGTAAAAGCAGTATCACTTTCTAGAAAAGTTCCTGCTGGGCTGAGTTGCAGGCCTGGAAATGGCCTGTTTCGTATTTGGTTCTAGTCATCAGYGCAGTTGTAACATCCATAATAACATTTATCTGGAGATGATTAACCGTATGATCTTTACTTCCAAAAATTTTTCCATAGTGAAACTCTTTTTCAAAGCCACAACCAGTTCCTGATTCTGTTTCATGCCTGGTTTCATACTCAAATCTGTAAGTCTCCAAGAAAGAGTATATTCAGGAATGCAATATTAGCTATTTATCTGTGAATTATTATACATAACTGGAACTAACAGCTTCTGATAGATACCATGGTTTATAATGTAGCACTTTGGTTTCCAAAAGAAAACAAATACTAAAATTTCAGCTTTCTGGAAGTTGATATTTAGAAAACAGAGGCACACCAAAGCATCTGAGGCCAAAAACTCTTTCAGTAACACACACTGGAGAGCGCTCAAATTAAACAAACTATACTGTCAGTGAGCAGAAGCAGACCAATCTTTTCTTTGGCTGTCAAGAAAAATCACCAGTAATCTATACATCAGCTTTCACTGTGCTCATTAAAAAAAGAAAAAAAAAATTTTATGCCCATGAGCTCAAATTTGGATATGAATTTTGACAGAATTGTAGTGAACTCCACTGCAGAATATATCTAGATTTTTAATTGAGTTAGAGAATACTAGGTGGGCACCGTGTACTTTATACAAACAAGCTCAGAGCTATTTGAAAATATGCATTTGTATTGGAGGTTTTCAGAAAATGAAAACCATATTCTTCAAAAAACAGAAATCAAACCTGCAGTTTGAGAGGGTGACAGTCTTCTCAGTAAGATACTCTTGAATTTGAATGTTAAAACAAAGCCATAAGCACTTTTTAAAGCAGAAAAGCAAAAAAATCCTATGTAGAGGATGTATTTTTTTTTAAATCAAGCTCYCAGTTACCTTAATACAGAATTTAGCAATGCATGAGTCTTATATGGGAAGTACTAATAAAAGTAAATAAATGGTCCAGTGTAACAGAACTGCTTTTACTTCTACACTCCAGTAAACTGCTAGAACTCCTAGCAGTTTATATAGTTTATAGTTTATATAGTTTATATAGTTTATAGTTTATATAGTATAGTTTATAACTCCTCTATACTGAGAGGAGCTAGAAGTGACTGGTTGCTGGGAGTATGAGGTCACTCCTGGTTTACACAAATGAAACAAGCACGGACAGCAACATCAAGCCTCTGTTCCTGTGAATGTTTACCCACATATAAACATACATTTGATTTAGCTACATATGCATTCCTGTTGGGTGAATTTTCTGTGAATATGTCGGTATTCAAGATTCAGTGGACAAAAATCTCTTGAGAAAGCTTGTATCCCAAAGGAACTTTATCATTAACTCACTCTACAGTCAAGTACACAAGACAGAAATCAACAAAATATTTGACCTTACCCTTGCAGCATTACAAAATTACACAATGTTCTACTCAGTCAGAAGACAAGAAAAATTACACTGACAAATCCATGCAAAACAGCTGATCTGACGCATCAATTGTGAACTAGGAGGATTAAATTTACTATTGAATATTTTATGTTATACAGATATTAAGTATCACCTAAAATCTGAGCACAGAACAACAAGAATAAATTCTGTATAAGCTCTTGACCTAATACAGAGCTTCTATTGAGGCTATTTTCTCATAAGATGTGACAGAAAATGTCATAATAATCATGCATGCTCAGGACCAGAGAATAATTCAGGTTGGAAGGCACTTCTGGAGGTCACCTGGTCCTATCCCCGCTCAAAGCAGAGTCAGCCTTGAAGCCAACCCAGCTTCTAAATAACACATCCAGTGGAGTTGTTTAATATATCCAAGAATGGACATCCCTCCTCTGGCAAGTGTCCATCCAAGTTCCCGTGATTCTGGTAGCAGCTTTTCATGGCAGCTTGGCAGCTGTTTGCATGAAGAGTAATATGTAGAAATATTGAACTACATTCAGCTCTTCGGCTCAGTAAGAAGAAAAGATAAAAAAAAAAAAAAATGGTTCTGGGACTGCTTAGCTCTCTGGGACCAAAAATTGCATTTTTTACAAGTTATCATTTTAGAACCTGTAATCTATCCTAACGCATAGAAGATACTAATAAAATAATCTTTGGAAACACAAAATAGAAGTGATGATTAAAAATGAACTACGAATGCTGTGGCTTTTAAGCCATGTCATATCAAGAATAGCTGTTCTTTGGTAAAATAACCATCTAGAGAATCTGAAATGAGAATATAGACACTTCGAAAAGCACAGATTTTATCCATTCAAATTTTGCCTTACATGTTTTATACTCTATTTTACAGTTAATTTATTACATGAAAATCATATATTGGCCTTTTGCCCTCTCACTACACCTTCTGTAAAATGAGCYATAACAACTTACCACCTGTATAATACCTAATAGATGTACTATCACAATGAAAGATTCTTATCACAAGCTGCCAAAAATTTGAAAATTATTCAGTATAAACACTTAGAAAAATAGTATAGAAATGAAAGTCAGTATTTGTCTTCTTTGTATTTGCTCAGTGGAAGGCCTCCTGCCTCAAAACTGCACTGAAAATGAATTAAGGCACTATACGCAGGTGTGGTAATTTCTCTTTGCCAGCCCTGGAAGTACCTGCAATGTTGCAGTGCTGTAGGAGAAACACCAAACTGGTATTTCTGGAACCCCACTGTGTTCTGGTAATGATATACATTGTATACATGATTTATATGGAAAACAGTACTAAAATACATTTCAAATATCTGCCTTAGCACTTGATGGTCTAAGGCTCCTCTCCACAATGCCCTTATACAGAATATCCGAGAATTTAAAATCTCACTGTGTCAGTATTGCCCATGAGGTAAGTATCTTTGGTTTCAATTTTAAAAGTGTTGGTGACAGACTCTGAGTCATTTCTGCATAGCAGTAGAAATAAAACGAAAGGGAAATGAAGCAGAGACACAAACAGAAAATTCAGGAGGGCCTATAATGAAATTACTGGGTACTACTCTCAGACATCCTGTGACACTAGAACGTAAAATATCCCTTCACAGCAGGGGCAATTGAGTCAGGTGAAACTCTAACTTCTATGGTCAAAACTTAGAATCAGATCAAAGTAACTCAAAGAAAAAGTTAGAGGTTACTTACTGTCAACAGAGTGCAAACCAGTTGCAAAGTTTAATATACTCTAGATGTTTTTTTTCAGCAGAAAAATAATCAAAAAGCCATTCAAAATAAACGTATTAGAAGACTAAAAAGGAAAAGAAGGCTCTTKCCATCGAATAAATGCTCACAGAAAACTAGGAACAAATGTTTTTGTCTAAACATAGTTTCTAGAAGCATGCAAACAAGATAAACTCAGAGCACGTCTCACCTGTGAACAAAGCCATAAACCTCCAACAATGTTCTTATTGCTGTTTCAATATACGCTTGTAAAGGACATATGTGTTTCTGAGATGAAAGCATGTGATTCTTAGTTCTTTACATAAATTACATAAAAAATCAATTACATAAATTACATAAAAAATCCATTAGTTTATTTATTAAACTGCCTACTCACATATCATCATCATGATCACACTCATAATTCTAAGGACTGAATTTTAACATTATTGAAATGTTATTTTTGCTCCTTCACAAAAATTAAAGTGAAAAATGGTAGCCTAAATGTCAAGTGGAAATCTCAGAGTAATAGTGTCCTTATATCCCCTCCCACCTCCCAAAAACAACAGGATACAGAACCAAGCATTTTGCATTCACTGAAATATTCTGTAGGATTTGAAAGTTAACAGACTACAACCTATGATGACTCGGAATCAAGCTGCCAGACTGTTGCATTGGTTAAGCCAATGTTTGAAGGAACAGAATTATAGAAGGCCAGATCCTTTAGACCCCGAACCCCTGTGAGATAGCGAGTGAGGACAGGGCCCACCCGGCACCACGCTGAAGCTGGGACAGCCTGAGCCTCATGAAAGCAAAGAAAGCATTAAGGGGAATCTGGGCCCCAAAATGACATCGCCTAGTGCCTAGGGGAAGGCACAAATCCAAAACAATGTGTGAGGAGAGAAGCAGACTCCAGAGGAAATATTATTATTATTATTATTATTATTATTATTATTATTATTATTATTATTATTATTATTATTATTATTATTATTATTATTATTTCCTTATTATTATTATTATTATTATTAAGAAGAAGAAGAAGAAGAAGAAGAACAAGAACAAGAACAAGAACACAAAATGGCAAGGAAATGGAAATCAAATTCAGTAACGAGAAGGTTTTAGTGGCTTTGTTTATCGTAATTTATTGAAAGACATTGCTACATTAGAAGGGGTGAGATGTTAAAGGAATTGGACTGAGAGGCCAAACTCCCAATGCATGACTTTTTGGAGTATATATTTTCTAGGACAAAACCAAGGCTGGCCCTAGAACAGCAAGCTTATTAGTGTCACACCTGAGTATTTGGTGGTAAATGAGATTTTGCAAAGATGCAGAGGACAATATTTTCAAAATGAATAACATTACCTAAAAATAATTGTTCTTGTTTTTCTCCTTAAGAGTATCAGCAGCTGGGATCAAGGAACGCAACTGGGCTACAGCAATGTCTCTCTTCTAATTTCATACCATGAGRTATCTAAACAAAAGAGGAACAAGAGATAACGATCGATTCAAACTCTCTGGAAGGTGCTAACGCCTGCGTGTTTGAACCACAAATTCACTACTCAGCACAACTCACTGTCTAAGTCCAGGATCAAGTAACAGGAATAGCACAAGCAGCACTGAGAAGCACGGSCAGGACCGAGGGAGTTGCCTGCAAGTGATTTCAGACAGTGCTTTGTTTCAGTTTCCTGTCACAAAATCTCATGCAAATATCTACCCCACAGGAAACCCCATACATCTTTGTATGTAGACCAACACAACAAAAATGACTAAAACTGAGAATATGCCAATCTATTATTACTATCAGAATGGATAATCATGATTAATAAAGTTTTTTTCCAATCAATTTGGAAAGAAGAAAGCCTATCACCAAACTTCTAAGTAAGGCTAGTTTATAAGCTAAACTAAATGGAAGGCTTTTTCTGTGGAAACCCTGTATAATACTAGCATTGTAAGAGCTTCATGTTTGGCAGAACAATCATTTTCCCCCTTGATCCTTCGTTCTGGGATCTGTAAGACCCTGCAATTTTCAGATAGCAATGGCACAAGATCAAGGTTATTACTATTTTTTTTTAAGATAGCACTTTTTAACAAAATGAGAGAAGCACAGAAACAGCCAGGCAGCAGTTGCACATGTGGCATTCATGTTTTGTAATAATTTCAGTCTGAATCCTGCCAATATCACTTCATCTCAAGCCACTTGCTGGGACGCTGAGCACATCCATCCTCTCCTGTAGGCTTTATTTCTACCCAACAAAGAGACTATGCTTGGCTCCAGAAACTGTTAGTCTTCAGTTTCATGGGCACAAAAACAACTCAAAATCTAGCATGAATAGTGAATAGAAAAAAAAATGTTAGCAGTCTGTAGCAGGAACAGCATCATGGAGGGTCTTTCCTTTAGAAGAGAGCTGCCTTGTAAAAACAGTCCTTGGCAGAAACAGAACTTGCAGCACATTTCAAAAAGGCAGCTTTCTAGAAAGATTTCTTGATTTTCCATAGTTTACTCCAAAATTTTTGATCAATCCTAATCTTTTTCAAGCACTTATCATATACTTGGATTTYGTTTACATTTTACATAATTCCACAGGCTAGCAGCAGTGCAATAATTATCAATATCAAACATCCATGGAAAGCAAGACATTACTGCTAAGTAGAAAAGGGCACTGATTTAGAGAAGGAACTACTGGTGTACTTTAAAAAGCCATGCATCATAAAGAAATACGGATTTTCTAAAAAGGAATTCTAAAAACCTACAACAAAAACATAGYTACTGGGGAGAAATTAGAGAATACAGAATATTTTGAGTAATATTTTAAATATACTTCATTTTTTATGGTGCAGGCAGCATGCACAATACTACTGTTACCAGCACTGCTGCTAGAACTACTGCTGTTGTTGCAACATATTTTGTGATATGGAACGTGCAGGGCCTCACACACAGGGCATTCAAAAGTTGGTGCTATAGGTCAGTCACACACTGAGTCCACCAGCCTTCCCTTTTTCTTTTTTACTGACGTCAAATGTAATTTGAAGGTCACTGTCATATGACTATAGACTACTACAGACATCTGTCTTGGTTCTTCCTGTTCCTAGAGCTCAGTCTGTGGTAGCACAATACATTTTGGAGCATTTCTCCAGGGCAGGCAGGAATAGCAGAGGCCTCTGTCAGGACCTGGGTGCCCTACTAGGCTCTGATGGCCCTGACAGGCCTCACCCACCCCCCACTGCCCGTGGGCCAAGGGCCTCCATGAGAGCCCAGCCCCGGCGTTCCCTCCTGGCCTGAGCTCTGTGGTGGGAGTGTTGCTCTTTSGCCACAGTCACGGCCATGCCTGCGCCTCACCATGGAGCACCCATCCAAAGCTGTGGACTGACTTGCCCAGCAGACCTTGGAGAGCAGGGTGCTCATCGCTCTACCCTCATCTGGAGATCAGGGCTCTAGCTGCTATTTTGGCCGGCCCTGCCTTGCTTAGGTACTATGGGGCTGGGCTCTGCCTGGAGAGCCCCTGTCCTGCTGCCCCTGTTACTGTGCAAACAGTCCCTGTGCTCGCTGATGGCCTCGGCTGCTGGGCTACTACTCGTGATTATGAAGACGCAGCACCTACATTTCTTAGTTCCTCATCTTTCAAGGAGCTCTTTTGTTTGGCATAACGTATCAGTGCCAGTAACGAGACTAAGGATATTGTAGCATTCTTGTATGCAAAAGAAGAATGTGTTTTATTACAAGCAGCATTTTTGACAAATGAGGATGAAAAATAAGGAAGATGTCCTCATATATGACTATAGTCAGAAGCATAGGCTAATGCATAAGACTCTACCTTTGGAAAATGGATGCAGAAAGACCTGATCTTTTAAGTAGAATGGCGCCTAAAATGTGCATAGTGTGGGGATTCCTTAAACTTTAGGAATAACAAAACACTACCTGCTCCTCTAATCAGTATAATGAGCTTAGGGGATGTTTCCTCACAGAATCAAGAATTTCATTCATCCACTGTGAAGTCTTTATACAAGTTCTCAAGAAAAAATCTGATTTTACAAGGACTTGCATACAAGAGGAAGCTCAGAAAGAAGCAATATTATTCAATTTTAACAGAAGCTTGTCTTCAGTTTAATTACACTTAAACTTTCACTGTGTTGCCAACAGGAATACATAGGAGAAAAACATCTCAAAATGAGAAGTCATGACATGCGCTCTGTCTACAGAGCACGTGATGCGGCTCAGCTTACAGTCAGAATGGGCTTTGAAACACAGAAAGAATCACTTCGAGCCTCAGTATTGCATCTTTGTGTGTATTCAACACACAGCAAATTGGGAATGACGAACTTGCTGTGCTCATAAACTAGCACAGCAACAGATAGCCCAAGTATAACTCTGAATACAATCTGGATGCAAGTGATTAGGATAACCTCCTACACTGTAAACATGAAAAGGTTACATACTTGTTTAATTATGAGGTCCACAATTAATATATAATCAAGCATGCATTTCATTGATATGCCTGTCCTTCTGCAGAGGAAATCTTTGCAGGAACACCCTGACAAAATGTTTCTTGCTGAAATCCAAAATCAAATTCTGTCAAAAATCTGGTTTTTCTTTGSTGATATAATGTAGCAAGCCCCATAGAATAAAGGGCCAGAACCTTCTGTTTTCTCTGGTTCTTTGAAATTTACAGAGATACTTACATATCTCATTACTTCACTTGCTACACTATATGTATTTATATACACATAAAATATATACAGTCAAATATTTAAGAAATGCGTGCAAACCTAAACTGAAAAAAGCATACCTTCTGGCAGAGACACAGATCTGTTATTATTCATATACGAATGGAGTTTCTTTCTTTTACACTGATTTTAATGATCTGCTTGACTGATTATTGAAGCTTTTTCTAATGAAAATGCGCACACTTTGTATGCAGACACAAGGCATTTGGTTCATAGTTAAATTACACTTCTCCTAACTCTTACATTTCCTTCCATGCCTCTCATTACCACAAGATATTGGGTAGTTGAAAAGGAACTGAATTGTCTTAGGCGTAATGTAGCATTGCATTTCTGGACCTAGATGAAACCATCAAAGAGAGTATATTTCAAAATAAGAGGATCTTTAAAGGAAAAGTTTAATAAAGAATGTAAAATACATTCCAAATCACCCAGTCAGCAGTCTTCTTTTATACTGTCAACCAGTTTGGTTTGGGTATTAATTYTATGGTGTTTAGCTAGTTCCATTTGCATATAAAACAGGAAATAAAAATGACACACAATCTTAAAAAATAGCTCAAGAAGATGTGGCTTTTTAAAACATGAAGGAAGAGAGTTTTCTTCTCCTTCAGGCACAGTCATTAAGAGGCATTTCTACTCCACATTAGAAGATGTAGTTATCAGATAAGGATTACATAAAAAATAATACATTATCCTTCATTTTAAGTTGATAACACTCCTGCAGTTTATGCTGGTGTACTGATGCACAAATTATAGGGAAGATTTATATATAGCCAATTCTAGCTATAAGTACTGATTTTGATGATTCCTCTATTTAGATTCCTCTATTCCTGAGTCACTCAAGTAGACATATTTGATAGCAACGTGATCTAATTGTTTTACTACTAAACCTGAAGCTGTTGCTATTAGGAGCAAATTAGCAAGGGACCTTTGGATAATTCTACCACTCAAATCAAAGGCTCAGTCAATTAGCCATGTTAATAAATAACAGTTCCCTAAAAAAAAGACAGAAGAAAAAAAGGCTAAGCAAATGTCCAAAAACCCCTGTAAGATGAAAAATTAAAACAATTTGCCAAAGGTCAGGAAGGAAGCCAGAATCTAAATTAGAATAAGGATTTGTTTTTCCTACTGCTTCATCTTTAATCAGGCATACTTTAAAGGAAAATAAAAACCTCTCACACAGCAATTTTTCGTTTTGGTCACAAGCCACAGTGTCTCAGCAATGGATGTGTTTCAGCTGCATGTAATCAGAGTGTAGGGAACGTCGCTTTGAGCAAACAGTTTGGTCAGAAGCAACCGTGATGTGACTGGAGGTTTTGGGKTTTTTTTGTCCTTTGACTGGTTTTGAATATGTACAGAAGCGCGAATGGACATTCTGCACAGTGCTGGTTGACTTCTTCATGGAGTTAGTGAGAATGAATATTCCACTATCACCTACATGCACAGATAGTCAGTCTACCTCTCTCCTGCTTTTATTTTGCCTAACTGCCCATTTATTTCATGCATTTTGCTGCAGGTTTTCGATCCAGCCCAACTGACAGGTTGATAATGGAGCAAACTGACTGTACAATTCCCGCAGCTCTGGCGCATGCTTGTATTCCAAATAGGGGTTTGGGGAGATAGGATGCCATATGTGTGTTTACTTGTACTAATTCTATAGGGAAAGATATGTAGAATGAACAACTGGAAATAACACACCAGCCCTTTGTAATTTGTATTAAAAAAGAAGTAAAAAAGGAGTTGACAATACAGGACCTTACATTTTGGAGGAGTATCTACAGTTCCGTCACATGCAGAGGAGAAACAGCCTTTAGCCMAAGGAATTACCGTGTTGGTGGTGAATTATATGTTTTATACTTACATTTTTAAAACTATTAAAATACTAACTCGGCTGGCAAAAACACTACCCAGTGCTACCTTTCAGCAATAGAAAACCTTTTAAGATCAGATTCAACTGGGGAAATTCTATATGTAGAGATTTCTGATATGGTTACTAGCAATATATGGGGAATTAACCTGATGACTTAATTCTATTTCTGTTAAAGTAAATAGCAAAATTCTTACCACCTAAATTAGAAACAGAACTGGACTTATAACATGCTAAGGGGGCGGCAGCACTATACTATATAAATTATAATGCTGCACTCATTTCTTCCTGATGATAATACCTGATCCTAACTCACACTGTAATGTTGCTTTACACAAATTCAAATAAATCTTTTTTTTTTTTTTTTTTTTTTAAATAAACCATTCTCTGACTTAGAATGGTCATTGAATCTGAGTGTTTAACTATTCAGCCTCTCTTATCAAATCTAAGTGCCCAGTCTTTGGTCAAAATAGTTCTACAAATATAGAATATCATTCATAATGTATGTTCCATTTACACTATAGCATAAATAAGGTATATCAAAATATTTGAAATTAAAACTTCAGTTTTACATACCTTTATTAGAGCTAGTTTAAATAGAACTGCTTTAGATTTATGAAGAGCTACTTATAAGAAAGTCTTGAATAGACTCTGTGAAAAGCAGATCAATCTATGATATTTTGTATTGCACATTATACAGTTTCTTTATTTTTTGCTCACTTGATCGTGCTGTGAGAAATTCATGAATATTTAACTATTTAATGAAATGCAAAATTTTCATTACCATTTTATTGAAAACTTGACATCTTAAAATACCATACATACCATTAGTATTCTAGTGCATTGTCACCTTATTGAAAAATGCTGCTAAAAAACAATACCACCATTCAGAGAAAAAAAAAATTGTCCGCCCAAGGCTATTAACTATAGTTCTACACATACATTAGTGACAAATAAGTGAAGCAGCCAATGCTCACAAAAGATGTCACTAAAATGCTAGGAAACAACTGTAACCATAGAAACCATCTCACACTGCAATCTGAACATCTTTTGTCAGTGTTTGACTAGAAATGAGATGCTTAAAATCATTAGGCTATCAAAAAATCTGAAGTCTCTTCATTGAAATTTACATATTTAAATATTTTGAAACCTGCAAAAACTTCAACATGATACTTTCATAAAATATTGTTTCAGCTCCTAGCCCTCAACTATCACTTTAGCTATAACAACAAGAATTACACAGACGATTACTGCCTCCCCGAAAATCTTCCCCCCGCCGACCCTTTCTTTAGTGCATGTATACTGGAAGAATAACCAAAGCATAAAGAAAACTGGGCTGAGGAGTGAGCCCAAATATCCACAGACGTGTCTTTCACCTCTGCTTGCTGTCTTTTTTTTAATTCCTTTTGAATATGTTCATAACCACCACCCACTCTCCTGATAGGGGTAGAAGGATCGTAAACCTTTGTGACATTACGGACGAAACTGTCTACAGACAGTAAGATACCTAAAGGAGAAAATTTCTCAACTCATTTAGGAAAGTGTGAGAGCTTTTGAAGATTCAATTTCTCTCCCACTTTTGACATTAGTCAGTGGCTTATTATGYACAGTCCCCAAGGGATAAGGCCTACGAAAGTCCTGGCCTATACRTTAATAGTAGCCTAGTCTTTCTACACGTCAGTGTCTTGGAGGACTTTAATTTCTATGACAGTGACTGATGCTGTTCTGTAGGACTGAAGAAAAAGTTGGGACCATAACCTCAGTTCTTTTTGCACTGGGAATTTGTATTCCAGTAAATACTGTGTTAAACAAAAAGTTTGCTATAGGATGGCAATCAAGATTGTAACTAATTTTATATAATAAATTTTCACAGTTCAAAGGGCAGCTAATAACCTTGCAGGGATCTGCAGGGAAGAATACTTATATTTAACAGAAACAGAACTTTAATGAAACTAGAAAATATTGGAGGTGGTTTTAGTTGTTTCTCTGGAAAACTCTGAGTAAGCAACAAAAACACTGAAAATAGTAAAGGTGCCTCCAAAGAGAAATTCTTAATGAAAAGCCAAGGACTAAATGAACGTGTGAAGTTTCCTCACATTATCTGTTCCACAGATGCTGAACATCTGTGGTTCATCCAGGTTCCTGAGGGATGTCTTGGTGAACCAAGGCTATGTTATGCCCTGCCTTGCTCAGTGTCTCTTTCTTTTCTCAAAGAAACACTGAATGATGATGGTCTGGAGATGGTCTGGTCCAAACCCCTGCTCACAAAGGGTCTCCTAGAGCTGGCTGTCTAGATGGTTTTTGAGTACCTCCATGGATATAGACTTCACAGCCCTTCTTAGCAACATGTGCCAGTGCTCTGTCACCCTCACGGTGGAGAAGCATTTCCTCATGCTTAGACAGAACCGCCTGTGTTTCAGTTTGTGCCCACTGCCTGTCTCCTGTAGCTGGCCAGAAGAGTCTGGCCCCTTGACACCCTCCCTGCGGGTATTTATATGCATTGATAAGATCTCCTGTGTCTTATCTTCTTTAGCCTGTACAGTCCCAGTTCTCTCAGCCTTAGTAGTCCCTTAACCATTTTAATGGCGTTCACAGGACTCACTCCAGCAGGGGCAGATCTCACACTGGGGAGCCAGGACTGGACACACTGCTCCAGGTGTGGCCTCACCATGGCTCAGGAGAGGGAAGGGATCAMCTCCCAGGACACCATGATCTTTCTTTGATACCAGGGCTCACTGTGGTGACACAAGGGCACTATCTTACAGCTATGAGCAATTCCCTGGTCTCACAGATTGCCCAAGAAGCAAAAGCCACAAGCTTGTCATTGAAAGCACTGTTTAGCAGGGCACTCTACTTTAAAACTTAGCAGAATGCAGAGAATTTCACATTCTGCCCTGCCCCACCTGTCCCCAATATTTGATGGTGGAAAAAAAATCCTGAGATTCCCAGGCCTTCGATCTGATCCTTTTAAAAATACTTTTAAGTCACACTAGTATAGGTAAGAAAATTTTCTTGTGAATTGCAAGCAAACTATTATGATTTAGAACCTTGGAATCTTTTATTACACTTTRCCAACAAAGTACAATGCAAGTGAGAAAAAGGCATGAGAGAAAGTYCTCATTAAAGAGGCCCCTTATCACAGAGGATTCACCACAAAATGCCTCTGTTATGAGTATTTTACTAGTAAACCTCACAGAATAAAGTGGAAGAGAAATTATTTATTTTAAATACCACCAAACTTGCTCTGTAATTAGCAGCTATCTTAACTTTTGAGTCCRACCTCTCACTATGTAATGCCCACAAGTACATTTACAGTGAGCGCTAATAATATTACATATTATCCAGTGGCTTCCTACCGTACAAGCTAATGCTGAGTGAATAAGCTCACCTCCTTTGGAAGGCAAGGGAATGGAAACTAGATAATGAACTAGCATCACAACTTTTCTTATCCTTTGGTGTTCTGATAGTATGTACTTGGTTTGCTTTTCTGCTGTAATAATAAGCACACGCTTTCACCAGATCTTTTGTACAATATTGCTCCTATGAAAGTCTGACTCATTTGCTCAGCAGGTTCTCATACTTTTCTTGTTATGTAAATGTCTTAGGTCAGGCAAACACTATAAAAGTAAGAACTGTACTTTTTATCTTCAATGTTAACTCTTATGCTAGTATTATTAGTATATATAGTACAAAATTAAATAAAACAGCATATAATATCATTATGTAAATATAAGATAATATAAATACATTTTATTAAAAATATATTGAAATATTTTACATGAAAAATGGTATTAAAAATAAAAACATATTATTGACAAAAGCATAACAACTTCCTACTTCTAAACCCTTCCCATTCCAGACATATCCAAGGTGGAAATTAGCTGGTTCTGCATGAACTGCTCATAATAGAAACCACATTAATTCTGCTATTTTGATCCAATTAATTATTTTTCCTTTTCTGAAAGCATTTGTCATGAAATCCTGGAAGAAACGGCCTGTTCTACAAGCAGAAAGGGATGCTGATGTCATTCACACAAGCATGCTCTTGCTTAAAATCATATCTGATAGCTAATCTAGGGAACATAAAGACATATTTAAACAAGCTCTACGTTCATCAACACTATCCTATAACTAACTGCAAGGCCTTTGCTGATTATACTGATTACTAGGCACTCTAATTTCGAAACAGAACCTGTAAGATATAAAATAAGCTGACCATCTGCTTGCACTTTAGATATGCCTTGAATCATACTTTGTCTGGGCCTGTGCTAATACTTGACATCAAACTTAATTCCACATTCAATAAATATACTCAAGAAAGAGATAATTGGGGACCCTTCTATGCATCAGCACTCAAGAGTATTTTCCTTGAGTATTTATGTATAAGGCTGCATCCAATCTTGCACATGTGGCCATTCCTACAACCTCCTTTGTCAACTGCCAAGCTGGCAACATTACAGTGTCCTTTCAAAGGTTGCCATCGCTACTCATTTTTTGCCTAGAGATGCAGYATTATGCACTTTTGCCGAAGTGCTAAGTGCATTGCTTTGCTTTTCCATTTGTTTTCAATAACAATCTAATAACTAAGCTAATAACTTTCCTTGAAATTGGCTGTGTTAAGTGACTGATTCTTCTTCAGTCTACTGAGAGGAATTCAGATCAGTGGAGCAACTTAGTGTAAACTGGCAATGGCTGTATATGAGAAATTTTCAATGCAGAGAACTCAGATACTTCCAAAACACAAAGCTCTAATCCAAAAAAGGAATTTGCAGGCAACAAGTCCATAAACAGACACTAACAAAACCATGCAGGGCTATACAGAGGGACACTCCTACAGTAAGTGTGGATGCTGGAGAGCAGAAAGAGGATGAGCTCGAGGAAGCAATGAGGCTTGCGTACCTACCTTAAGTAGCATCCGCTGTTGCTACTGCTGGAGAGGAAATGCCCTTCCAGGTGGCCAAAATTACTGACCCCAGCCCGGCATGTCTTGAGTATGTATCTTTTGTAATAAGTTGGAGGCCTCCTCTTTTGCCTTTTAAGACCAAATGCAAAATCCACTCATTTATTTTTTCAAGTATGGGTTAGAAAGCGTGAATATTAGCCTGAATTTCAAAGGTCATATGAATTATTCAATTCACATAAAAATTGATATAAATTTGACAGTTATATTAGGCATACAATAGAATTTCAAATATTTTGTGTGGTTTCAAGCTGTTCTATGTTTGGGATTTCAAATGTGACTTCACATCTCTCGTATCATTAAAAGACAATGTTAACACATTTCTATCAGATACAGTGGCTTGAACCGTGTTTTCTGGTCTTTGTTAGGCCTGTTTTCACATTCAGATTCATCACATCTACCAGATTTGTAGATACAGCTGTTAAGAAACCAGAATACAGCTACCCTTTGTTTTCTGTGATAGGAAACTTGTAGAAATTTCTCTACATGCCAGTCTCTCTAATTGCTCCTTCTACTCTGATCCATTCCCTCTCAGTCACACTTAAAAGAATAGTTTTGCTTTATTAGGATGGAACATCATTAACCAGACACCGCAGACCTTTGAGACATGTACTCATGTATCTGCTGAAGCAAGGAGAGAGGACTTGAGTAAAATCCCACCAGTGCAATTGAGTATTATAAAAATGCTACATTTGCCTTCAGCAGATTTACCTCTGCCTATGCCAAATAATGAGTTGCATCTGTATTATTTCATGTAATCTATTAAGTAAATATCTGCTATTATACTAATTCAGTCTATTTCCATTCCATCCTTTGTGTAGGTCTTCACTAAATACCTAAATCAGAAAAAAAAAGTTGAATAACCCACGCACATTTTAGCTATATCTGGAGCAAACTCTGGAAGGATGCACGTGACTAAGATCTAAAATGGCCAATCATTCAGAATTATATCATCAGCTTATTATCAAATATGTGTTCAGTAAGTTAAGCAGAAAATAATAAAAAAATCCTTTATTTTTAAAATCAATCAGGTAAAATAAGTGATCTTATTCCCACAATCAGTGAATAAATGATGCACCTTTTTATGCAGAACAACATTATTAATGCCAAGTCAATTCTGAAGATGCATAGGGCTCTGATTTTGCATCTATAAATGTGAAGTACTACACCTAAATGAAGTATTATCATTAGACACAGTACAGCATAATGTCTGTGCCAAGATAAAAATGGTCTTTGGAAAATGAAAACCATCAAAAAACACATTTTTCCCTTCTGAACTTTCATAATACATGATTAACTAATAGCTAAGAACACATATCATATCATCTGTATAGCTGGACATTGTTCTGTGCAAAGATAGTGTATGTTATAAAGCAAACACACTACACACAGTGCACAAAATCAGACAGATTGCCATTTTTACCAGACAGTTCTTGAAACATATACATAAGCAGTGAATTGCAGACAGCAGACTGAGGGGAGCTTCAAAACACTGAATACTCAGCTTTCAAGCCTAAGAATATGAGAATATTTGATATTTTTATTGCTGACACCAAACTTTCCACAGCTGAATTAAGCAAGCACAGAAAYCATAATCATAGCCTTCATTTCTGAAATTATCTAGTAATTATGGTGATTGAAAAAAGTGAAATTTAAGATTTACACTTCTGTTCAAACTTTAACATGCAGCTACAGTAACTCTACCAACATGAAGTAATTTTTAAGAAGACCATGCTTAATCGTTTTGTATAAATGAAGGAATATCCTGATCACCTTAAGGGTTGCAAATTCTGATTTGAAATTGTAAGTGGTTTTTGCTTTCATGCTCTTTCAAATTACTTTACCACCCAGATTTTGCAGTCCTTGAGCCTTGTTCTTGTCAACCTTACAGAGTTTAAAAATTTATATAATAATTCAGTATTTAAAATCTTTTCCCCAAACCAAGTATGTCAGCAGAATGCTGATCCTTGTGCTTGCAGTTTTGTAAAGAGACAGAATTTTCATGGTGAATCACAAGGCTTCCTGCCAGGTCATCTGAGCTGCTGAGATCAATAGATTCAAACTAAACATATGAAGATGATATTCCACAGTTCAGCAAACATTCATAATACATGGAAAATATTCAGCATTTTATTCCTAATGACATGGGATTGCCTTCTGATATCAAAATTGCATTCAGTGCACTGTGAGGTAGGCAAAGATATTTGAGCTCATCTATAAATATTGACTATAATGTTATTTCTGTCTCAGATCATGTTTATTGTCAAGGACGAGAGTGGATTCAAATACTAAGCGCAAATATAAGATAAATATTGTAAAATGTGTATTTCACCTTCATTTTTCATTGAAAATTTTTGATCACATATAATATCAAAAGATTCCTTCTAGATGAAGTTGATTTTGTTGTGCTAGATTACAATTCTCCCAAACAGCAAAAAAAATGTGACTTGTTCCACTTTAAGTACCAATGTTTCTGGCTCTATAAGAAAGCAGCAGCAGGCCTATCTCTTCCATAAGCACCGGCTACATCTCTATTGATTATCTAAGCCATGCAGTGCTGGAGCTCTGGCACGGCCAGGTGCTCATACACACTGTCTAAATGTTGGGCAGTTTTTGGCCTGGGTCAGCTAACATCCTCCTAGCCAAGGGCCTAGGTTCAGGGGATGGTACCACCCAGGAACTGCTCTTGGAGGCTTCTTTAGGAACAGGACAGAAAAGATGACCTGCGGTCTAACCAGTAGCCTGCTAGAAATGCCCACCCTTTGCTGCTGCCTTTCATGAACACTGAGTAGCTAAAAAGAGATCCCATGTCCCAACCAAAACAAAAAACACCAGGACAGCTGGAGAGATTAATTCCCTACTTATAAAGGTTTAGGGGTACCACAGATAGGTACCCTCAGGCTTTATGTGACTTTGTGTACATTCAGAGGAACTTATGAAATGTAGATTATTCAAGGGTAATACAGCATGAGAAGGGTTTCCGAAGTTTTCTGTGATGCTTAAATATTGGACTTAGTGTTTTAATACATGTGGGGAGTTTCACCCTAAACATTTATACTATCAGCATAATTCAAAGAACCTCATGGCTGGATGCCAGAAAGCTCTCAGCATTTCTTCAGCATTTTCAAAAACAGTGAGGCATAATGACAAACAGCACTGCAAATGGTGTTTCAAAGTCTGAGAGAGACCTGCAAATTGCACTAAAAAGTGTTTTCAGAATATGCTTAAATTCAATGCTATCAGTGCTCTAAAACCGACCCTACTGTCACTGGTTTAAAAAGCAGTTTCTGAAATTGAAATCTAATTCCATCATTAAGGGACAGATTGTTCTAAGAAGCTGGCGTACAGCAGCATCAGCATGAATTTCAAAAACTTGCATGCAGCTATAAATATAATGTGCAATATTTTGCAATATCTAATGTGTTTTGGTCTAATGTTGAACATGCCCCATTGTTAAAACCAGCTGTGTTCTTTCACTTTTCATTTCTATAAAGCCGTGATAAAGGCTGTCAAAGCAAACCCTGCAGCACCAGCCTTTCTTGATAGAAGTTCTGTGTACACAGTACATAGTAATCTCAAGATGGAACTTTGTTTCAAACCAGAACAAAATCTTCAGCTAATTATAAGTGAACTATATTAAGCACAAAAGGCAATTTCAATTTATACTGAACAAAGTTACATTTTACTCTTTCTTTTCAAAGTACATTTATCACGGTTTCTGAAACTAATTGAAAATTCATTTTGCTTAATTTTCTAAGGTTATTTCTTTTATTGCTTTTAAGTACTCCATGTATTACTGTAACAGCTAAATCTCCCCAGAAGAAGATTAGTGGGGCTTTTTTTTTTTTTTTTTTTTTTTGTTAATTTGTATTTAAAGCTTTAGAATAAGAAATGAATCATTCTTTTCATTCCTTACATCACATTAGTGCAGCAATCACTAAACTAACGCTCTTATTATGAACACATTCAAAGCACTTGGGGGAAATTGCCAACAGAAGTACACCATAAAAATAGGTCTGCTGTTTAAACAGAAGAGGATTAAAAATAAAATTGTAGCTTATAGGTGACCTGTTAACAGAGAAAGAAATCAAGTTTTATGCATTCTTGTTTGTTTTGACTTTTCTGCATATGGCTTAAAGAAAACCTGAGAAGTGATTTCTTTCTCTTTTATTCTCCAAGTTAGCTTTTTAGCTATTCCTTATGGAAAAAWTATGTAGTTGTCTCTTCTCCTTTTCCTCAAAGCTTTTTGACCAGTGGAGAATTTATACCTCCCCTTAGTGATTAGTTACAGGACTTGACTGGACCCATGCAATGACCTAAGTGTGAAACTGGCCTAGATGTGTCACCTCAGCTCTGCCTCCTTGAGAACCTTTGAGTGGCCATTTGTTGGCTCAAAGTCATGAACAAAATGTTATGAGCCTGAATTCAGCCCAGATTTAGAGCTGCCAGGAATAATCACAGCAGCAAGAAGACAGGTGCCYACACGGGAAGGGTACTTAGCTGACTCAGCACAGCACGGGTAGAAGCACCGCTAAGAATGTGGTATGGACATCTGGGTGTAGATCAGCCAACAAGCTGAAAGGGCTGGTTAGCGATGCCTTGGAGAAGCTGCAAGGCTGGTGCATGCACCAAAAATACACTYTGTGGTTATCCTAGCTGCAATACTGTGTGGTGTGGCCACAACTGACCATGTGAGTAGTTTTCTTTTAGTGTCTTAATACAAGGTCTTCTAGTCCTGAAAGACCAGGACTGCTTCAAAATTCCTCGCTGTGGGTACCTGCAATGCAAGCCCAACCTTCCTGCAGCCCTATTGACTGCAGCGTTGAAGGGCAATTCAAAAGTCCAGACATTTTCTCTTGGCTCTTGGATCAAAGGAAAAATTTTGATTTTTGAAAAACACAAAGTTTGAAAGGTATTTTGAAAACTAAGAAAGAAAGAAGCAAATAAGAAGAAAAAAAAGGATTGTGCATGCAACCCATGGCAACTAGGGTCCAACTTCTCCAGCTCCTCAAATACAATGGCCACCAGTCTTCCAGTCTTTATCAGTTTTTGAACAGTTACTGGTCTTCTTTAGATATGTTACGTATTTAGTTGTAAAACAAACAGAACAATGTAATCTTTATCAAGGTATGTTGAGGGCAAACTCTCGATCTGAGACGTGGAATTCAGACCCAGTATGCAATGGTGATTTAAAGACATGAATTTGAGTTTGACCTTAGAACAGTCTACAGCATTAATACCTGTTCCAGCAGGTTGTGTAGAAAGCAACATCCTACAATATAGGACTTTAAATCAATATTATAATGACATATGCTGTTAGGGTCCTGAATTACTCCAGTCTAGGGGATGCATTGACTAACTTTAGGAAATTATCTGGCTAAGTTCAAGGTCAGTTTCCTACCCGACAGAGGCTGTTGTGAAGCAACTAGATGAAGCCTGGGTTGTCCCTCCCAACTTGGGAGCTGCTTTCAAGCTGAAGCTCCTCTGTTTTGCCCTGCAGTGRTGTAGGTCTCTACACTGCAGTGGTGTTGCAGCAACACTGGTGCCTGGCCAGACACCTTGTGTCCTGTACCCTGATCCTGCACTGCAGATGGATTTACTGCTTGACCTGCCTTGCCACTATGCTCTTGCCTGGTGGTCACCAGGCTGTGTCTGATGCTGGTCATTATCTCTGTATCTGACTGTGACCCTGAACTGATGACTTTGAGTCCAAGTTTTGCTGCTCCCTAACAGGTTAAATCCGGGTGCTATTGGGCTTTGGATGCATTTAGCAGAAARTTGAGAGGAGATCACAGTAAGAGAGGAACAACCGTAAGTTTTCTGATAAGAAATCTGGGAACCAACATGGAGTTCCTGAAGTGGGCTGTCCTTATAAAGAGCAAGTCAATGAAGACATTTAGCATACTTTTTGCTATGTTTTCAGAGAGTTTTTCAAATATTATGAATAGACATGAATATCATATTACAAATAGAAGGTGTAAAGTTACAAATAGAGTTACAAGTTACAAATAGAAGGTGTAAAGTGAGGGCCAACAGAAAGGTTCTTGATCAGGTCTAAGTCAACCCAGGATTCATGAATCTTCTCAGGATTCTAAGAGCCTGGCACATAAAACTGGGTATTTCAAACTGGAGGCTAGCTAGCGTGAATCCAGTCTCTGACAGAGTAAGTTACATAATACATACAACCCTAACTTTGGAAGTAAGAGTAGACAGAAAAAGTAGTAATCAGGTTCCTCTGCAGCCTTCTGTTGTGTAATAGCACCTCCTAGGACAAGTTGTGACATTAACAGTGACCACTGCATTTGAAAAATGTTTTTAACGGTGTCAGAGTGATGAATGTGAAGTATAGGACTCCTTCCTGTACTACAATAACAGGGTTTAGCTTTGATATTCATGCTTAAGCAAGGAGGAAATATAGCAAGTTCTCCTGATTATATCAAGAGGGGAGCATTTCATTTCTGCAAGTATTTCACAATAGAGTGGGGTGTCTAGATGTCCAGGACAAAGTAAGCATGAACATTCCTGGGCACATAACCTATCCTGGCAATAGCAACAATGAGTAAGAGAGTTTACCAGGAGGGAGATTCAGTTGTCTTGTGTGCCAACAAGCAGACAACCCCACAGGTTGTCTTTAAACAAGACACCCCATCCCTTTAAAAACAGACAGCTTTCATGGTTCACTGTTCAGTCTTAAATATTCTGTTTCAGGTGGCAGGGCAGCACAGCAGAAGCTCTGAGGCACTTTGAGGACATCAGATTCATCTCCCCCACAGGCCTCCTGCCTCTGGAACCTTGGGGAGGTCGGAGCTGATGAACCAGCATTCCTGCCAAACACACGGAAGATGCCTTACCTCCGGCCTCTGGGAGCTTCTCTCTTAGGGGGGTCAAGGCGCACACCTCAGCGGTGTTTTCTTAGCTGGTTATCCCCTTTATGCTTTGGTTGGGGTTAGCAGGAGTTTAAGAAAGGTACCAAGATTCAAATGCAAAAATTATTAGWTCAATCTGTATAACTAAGTAAATGAATGAAGAGGTACCTTGCTTAAAATCCCTTATTTTTTAATTCAACTTTGCCTATTTATCATAAATTTCTGACAATTGATAGAAAGAAAAAAAAACTTTATTGGTTTAGTTCTTCACATTCCCTCCTCCTGAAGGAAGAGATGATATTTTGGTTCTATTGAGAACGTGCAACAGCCTCTCCCTTATTCAGTGAAATAATTCATTGTTAAAAGAAGGAAACCATGCTGGCATTAATGGTACTTCTCACATACTCAGTTCCAAACACATGTGAAGGGTAGATGGGGCTTGGTTCTGCAGCAGCAAAAGTTATCTTCTAAACCTAACTTCACTAACTAAACCTAACTGGTGCTAAAAATATCTTCTATAAAAAGGAAAGCAAACTGCATCAAGTGAAAATGCAAAGACGATATTTAAAAACAAATTGTGCACTTTAGGCCTTCTTAGCACACATGCTTTTTGGGCCTAAATTCTATTCTTTTCTTTCTTGGCAAATTACTCATATGCTACATTAATAAGACATATTGCCTTGTACATTTGCATTTTGAAAATACTCTTTGGAATTTGCCCATGATAAAATAACAGTGAAGGCTTCTGCAGCCTGCACTTTAATTCTACTCCTGATAGATGTCTTAGAGAACAAGACACCTTAATGTGTCTAATGGAAAGTCTATGATCCCTTAATCACTATGTGGAACTCTAGGAAGAGGTAAAAACAATCTTATGTGATCTGGTTTATTCATTTGTATAGTTACCATGTATGCATCAACTGTGAAGCACTGTTTGATTAAATTATTTTAGTTCTTTTAAGCCTTTTATCCTGTGTTCCTTTTTTTTTTTTTCTTTAATTAGTTCAAATGGGTAGGATGTTCCTCCCGTATTATTTTGAAAGAGAAAACATGCAGATAATTTAATGAAAAATAACACGTAAGAATTTTGAAAGCTGTGGATAGCTTGTCTTGTCTCTTTCCATAAGTACTCTCTCCTTGCAGCTATGCAGAAAATGTCAAACCAAACAATTATACTCTGCAACAGAACCCTAAGAGAGGGAAGCAGGGCATACACAAAGGAAACTATTTTGGTCACATTTCTAATACCGAAATTGTAATTGCTACAAAATCACCACTGTTCTAAAGTTTAATAGTACTGCTCCTTAAATGCAGTTGCTGTGTCTTAAATATAGTCTTGGCATTTCCTTTCTGTTAAATCCAAAAGAATATAAAATTGCCCGTGGTCATATATCCTGTAGCAAATGAATGWGAATGAATGAATGAATGAATGAGAAGAACATTGGAAAGGTCTACGGACACCTTCACAGAAAGGCCTGATTATAGGCCAAGATCAGTGAATAATATAAGTATGTTTTCAACTTTAAGCACATGTATAGTTTAACTGACTATAATGAGATTATTCAGATGTTTGATAACATTTTTGTGGATTGGCAAAAGAAACGTATAGAATTATATGTGTGAGAMAAACTGTCTTTGAAAATTTCCTTTTTTTCTGCCTTGATTAATATCCAATTGCCTCTTTGCTTCAAGTCTTCCAAAATCACCAGGCAAAACTAAGTAAAACTCTTCTGAAATAAATCTCTTTATCACACTTAAATACATTATTTATCTTGAAAATGATTCTAAGCTTTCACACAGTAAGTTATGATATAGAAGCCATATTTATTCTAACTTAGCACTAACTTGACAATTAATCATTCAATTAATACATTAACATTGATTATCTATCTAGAAGATAAAGGTGCAGCCAGCCAAGCCCAACTTTGGACATTTCATGATTTTTTTCTGTTTGCAGTTCTAGAGTTGCTCTGTGAAACTCTCTGTGACTGAACCTCTCTGTATGACTGACTGCAGCAAATCAGGTATGGGGAAATATTTTTTGGTAGATGCTTGAGTGCCAAGAAAACAGTTTTTCACGAAGGTGGAATACAAGATTGGATCATTTTTCCATAGTGCTTTCTTTAGTCACAGTTGACAGGAAAAGTCATTTATAAATAGACCGGTATAAATATTTTTTTTCATTTTCACTTTAGCAGTGAAATTCAGAAAAAAAAAGCATGTAATTTGYCATTGCAGTAAAAAACAAAACAGGAAAATAGTCTCAAATGAATGTTTTATTACCTTTTTTGGAAATCAAATTTAGCCTCAGAATGTTCCAAACCCCAAATACTAGTGATTTTTARATGGTTCTTCAATCTACTGAAAATGGAATTTTGCACTCTAGGTTCTTTACATTTTTTTTTAAATGTAATTATTGTTAATGTTTTCAAAGCTTCCTAAGAAATCAATTACCAAGCAGGTAAACTATACTCCTTTCTAATAGGAAAGATGCTTCAACTGTGGATGCACTAATATTGCCATATGATAGACACCCAGATAGAAAAAAATGCAAATTTCTTGTATATTCCTTCACTTGAGAGAAAACACACATTTCATTTTCCTCTCCAGCTGTTTCACGTCTGTTCATGTCTTCTTTGGATATAAAGGGAAAATATCAAAACTGTAGCTTCCGATTAAATGTAATCTAAKTCGAATATGGTGACATATTTTATTAAGACTCCTAAATGATTGCTTAGATCTTAAAAGACATTTATATTTTTATTTAATCTGTAGAAGTCATAAATACTAATCATCAATTCATACACCTAATCCTTAGCTTTGGTATGTAATACATGTCTTCTTTAAATGAAACTTGCTCTATCAAATATTCCACTGCATCTTTCCAACWAGCCCTCAAGAGGATGGCATTTAAGGCATCTGGGTCATCTGTACCATTTTTTTAAATGTAAAAGGCATCACTTTGTAATGGGAGACATAGCAAGAAAAAATATATTGCTAATAAAGTTGTGGTTCATGATACAGTAAGACTGCTTAAAGCTGGCCATGCGATTGTCCACCCAGGTGAGAGAGCTCGCATTAAGAGATGCTTCACAGAACTAAGATGCACAGATGAATCTTTGGCAAGAAAGGAAGCACACAAAGCCAATCAGGTCTGTGAAGAACAAATATGAAAGTGGGAAAAAAAAAACCCCTGCCATCCACTTCAGTTTTGGGAATAGCCTTCTGCTTGTCTTGGCAGTCTTTCACTTCACCATTTTAGACGGTCATCTTTTGGATTTCAATGTATATAACAAGTGACCAGTACATGTGGAGATATCCATTCTGTTTCTAAATGAATCAAATATATCCTGAATAGATCAGATTTATCATACACCTACAGTAAGTCCACCTATGTTTTTGCAGAACTTTTCCAAGGATGTTCCAAACATACTGTGCATTCACAAAACAGCTTCGTGTAGGTGCATACATGTGCCTCAGACTTAATACTCTTAGACCCACTAATTTTGAAGAACAGACTAATAGTCTGAGCAGTTTGCTGCCACAGCCTGAGGCTGGTACACAACACAATCAACTAGAGGAAACCTAGACACACTCTTTCTCTTGTTCTCTTGTTCTCTTGTTATATTATCTCATGCACCACTGCAGCCACTGAATGTGTGCACAGAAGTGAGGAATCAAAATTCCCTCCTGTTCATTTCTCATTTTAATCTCTACCAGTTCTACCACCTTGCATGTTAAGATTTCCTCATTTGGTCTTTGGCCTCCTCTGATGGCAAGACAAAAGCACAAGCAGCACCACAGCTTCTCTGTACCTGATGCACTTATGTCCCTCAAAAATTACATCTGCCACAGGGAAACTTGAAGAGAGGTTGTGAGCAGCAAAACTGAGCACGTGGGAAACAGTATTGTCCCATCCTACTCCAATGGGACAGRTGGTCCTTATAATAATCCACAGTTCAGCATTTCACTATTGAGGAACTCAAAAATTAAGAGGCTGTACATCTCCAAAGGTCTACCTTCTGGAAGAGGAAGATATGAAGGATATTCTTCTCCTGTGCTGCCCCTTGCAGGGCATTTGGTCAGCTTTGGTCAGCACCACTATTAACTTGGACAGCCATAGTAAGCAGGCCATGATATAGCTAGCTGAGAGACAGAATCCATGAAAGTTGGCTAATGAGCCAAAGGAGGAGAGAAAATAACTATCATGAGAGAAGTTCTCTGATAAGATGATGCAGTGATTTCCTTAGGCTAATGATGGAAATGACGTCAAAAAGGATTTGGTACACTTGACAAAAAAGAAATGTGCTCCAGGAAAAAAAACCCAAACATATATTTCCTATGTCAAAGAAATGTGCTGAGCACATTTCTGTTTTTTAGACTAGAGTTGTGTCAGTTTATGCTCGAGATTTTTAAAGAAAATCTCCTTTATCTATAGAGACTGAATGAAAAATATTTTATTATGATTAGATAATCTTTCTTAATGCTCTCTGCTTGCAAGAAAGAATTAGAGAATCTATKCAAATTACTGACAAGTATTTTCTTGAGGGTCTACCTTAATGGTACCAGTTTAGTACTCATATTTTATCCTTAAATTAATTGGATTTTCTCTTCTCCTTCAGAGTTCTGTATTTCTGACTGTCCTGTTTGAATTTAATTTTTCAAAACAATAAAAAAAATCTATTTTCATCTTTACTACTTGAATCTAATAGTCTGAAATAGATAATAATTCTGTTACTGCTATAATTAATAACAATTACTTGATATAAAACTCTCTTTTCCAAATAATACTCAGAGTGAATATTATTATATTAATAATTATATATAAGTATACAATAAGTAARTATTAATAGTATTATTATAGTAATATTCTGAACTGAACAGACTATTTTTAAGGCATATTGTTTATATTTGTCCAATCTGGCGGTATCAAAGACTGTTGGTCACTGTAAAAAAATCCATTATGGAACTGTTCATAAAAATTAAAAGMTTTTCATTATGCAGTGCAAAATTACAGAAGCAAAATGACATTTTTTTCATATTTGAAAAATGTCATTTTTCATATTTAAAAGACAAGTATGCTGAATATCAAGCAATCTCTAGAGAAGCAAGAGCTCTTCTCAGAAATGCATTTGAGACAAAGACAAGGTGCATATTTTTAGACTTTGCTGTATAGATAAGCAGCTACAGTAGTTTTTACAGATATGATGATGGCTGACACTAACAGGCTTTTTTTCTGCTAGGCAAAGGGAAGAATTACGTCTTCGTGATCCTATGAGCCCATTGTGCATTTCAGGAGCTTGTGCAGTGTAGAGATTTTCCACAAGAAACTGGCTTACTGTGCTTGTGGTAGAGAGATGGTGGGATAGAAGGTAGCAACACACAGCTCTTCCCACATGTGAGTAATGTGAATCAGATTTGTSTTTGTGTTGGATTTTAAAAGGCTTCTCATTTTTCATCTTTTGCTGGGGGATAGCCAAGTATGGGATCCAGTCCTTCTTTATGAACACAAAGTATCAAATACAGACAAACTAATTTGGGCTGCTACTTTGCAATTACAATGACTTAAACCTGACATCTAATTCAGACTGCAAATTGAATTTATACTCATTGAGCAATTTGAGCCTAAGTATAGTTCATATAAAGTAAAAGTGATTAATATAAGTATCTCAGAAAACTGATTATTTATTGTTAAAATGTAGGAGTAACTGCATTTTATCTCAAAAAGTTATTAGAGAAGTGGGGAAATAAACAGTGAAGGAGATGGGGAAAGCAACACAGGAGAGATTCTGCTGGCAGAAGCTAAGTGACTACCTGGCAGTTAAGTCTGGCCTAGTCTTATTTCCCTATAGTGGCACCTAAGAACTCAAGACTAAGAAGCTTAAACTTCATCCACTGCGAGAGCTGTGGCATTCGACAGAAATTCTGAAGCACACATATGCAAATTTTTTTTCCCCCCCCAGGAAAACTATTCTACAGAAAATCTTTTTGCAGTTGGCAGCTTCCTGCGGCGAGGAGCCGAGGCGGCGCCTCGGGAGCGCGGGAAGGCGGGAAGGGCGCTGCGCTCCCGGCTCCACTAGATGTCAGTGCAGGACACGGAGAGCGGCCGCGCCGGCGGGAGCGGGGCGGCCAAAGGGGCCCCGGGCTCCGCGTGCGCGGCTCCCAGCGCTGCTCGCTCAGCGCAGAAACCTAACAGCAAGTTAAGGAAGCTAAACGGAAGGAATCACGTTGTTAACGAGCACAGTGTCACGCTGCTTTCTGAAAAACACCCTGGAACCATGTGCTTCCAGCCTGGGTTACCACCTACAAATGCCTTGAAAAGAGGGATTTACTGCAGAGGAGCACTGAACCTGAGATTAAACTAACAAACAAACAAACATTGCCCCCCCGCCAAAAAAAAAAAAAAAAAAAAA
>NW_020456087.1:4854841-4912023 GCF_003342845.1 Nothoprocta perdicaria | reverse complement strand
AAAAAAAAAGCAACGTTTTGCTATTTGTCAGTTACAGAGATATCAAATACCCCAAGCTGACTCAGTTTTGCTATTAATATGGAAAGTGTTAATTTTCCAAAGAATCAGGAAAAGCACCAGAATATTTACTATGGGCGAACATAGTTATTTCTTTATTTAGAACTAGTTAATACATACTTTAAAAAGAATAAATATGATAAAAGCTCACAGAATATGCTAGTTGAAATACTGGAATGTGTTTGGGTTGGAGGAAATAGGAGAGCTCATATTCACGGAATTTTTTGCTTTGTGGAGCATTTGTGACTTGCTCACAGTTTTTAAGACTTGTTTACTTAGGAATGATCACATGAAGACTGTGAACTATTCATATRCATTTTTTTTTCCACTCTGTATTCAGAGCTTCAAAACTGGTCATTCAGACGGCATGATTTGCCTCAGTCGTTTGCAAATATGGTAAAAGAGTTTTGCATTCATAACTTGTTCATGAAAATACACATTCATTATTTAAGCAGCTGTAATATTCTTGCAGAAGTTATTTAAATAATTATTTTAGTAGCACTCTGCACTTTTATTGTTCCAAGTACAACATTTATTGAATAGTGCTTGAATAAAAAATGTCAAATTTAGAAGTTCTAATGTTCGCACAATTATTTCTGTTGTATCCTTTCACGAAGCTATGGTACATTTGTGGAACAYGGGTATATTTGGGAAATGGATGGAAAAGTGATGAAAAAATATACAAGCACCGCATATATGTGGAAAAATAAACTAAACAGAAAAGCAGCAACATTTCATGTGAGGGAAAGGAAAGCAAAGATGTTTTTCCTGGGTAAACATCTGGGGAGCAGCTGAACCCTACTGACACATTTATCTGCTCAAATAAAGGACTGGAGTAAAAGCAACCAGTAACTGCAGGACATTTTTACCATTAGGGCAGAGAAGGATCTGCAAAGTGTTCTCCAATATGTGGATGTGAAAGAAGGATGTCGTGGCTATTTAATATTGTTGTTGTGTTCACCAGGAGAACAGCAACTAAGAAACACACATCTTGGAGGAGAAATACAAGAGACTGAATTTATGTAAGTTTAGGTTGGATTTACTTTTTGATGAGATAGAAAAGAAACACACCGAGAACTCATAGTTCAAAGGTGTGAGAGAAATGGCCAGGTATGTTTCAGAATAAACTGTGGAGAGCGCCAAAACAGGTCCTTACAGAACATTGTRTATGAGCATGGAAAGCAGAAAGTGGATCTTTGAGTCAATAAAGGTCTGAGAGAAGTTACATAGTTACGTGGAAGTTACATAGAAGTTACATAGAAATTCAGACAGGTAATAGTAAAAAACTATCAGTATGGGAAGTTGGTAGATCCTCAAAAAAATTGTGATTGTTCTTGACATTGCTCTGCTAGGTGACATTGGACAAGTCATAAAATAATGGATTTTATGACTTCATAAAGTCAAAAAATTAGGACTTCAATATCAACTATCCTTGCAATAGTAAATAGTAAATACAATCTCTCCCTTTCCTCATTATATTTTATGAGAAATAGCTCTAGCATAAAAACAGTGCAAATCTAAATAACATTTAAGTGATTGCCTGTAAAAATACAATATTATGCCCCCATATAWGCAAATGCAAGCAAATAAAAAGGAATGCTAAGTGCATAGATGTTAACATTTTTGTAAAGATAATTTGTCTAACACTCTACCTATAAATGTACATAGCAGTCATTAAAAATAGTAGGAGTTGCACATGCATACTGAAAAGAAATGCACTTAAAACATTTAACTTAATTTTTATAGGCATTTTCTAAAGAGAAAGAACATAGATATATGCTATAGGTCTAATAGGAAAGCTGACATTATCAGATGTAACAGAAAAGCACCAGACTACATTTTAACTCTGAATTAGTGTTTAATTAGCTGTCTAAAACTAAAGGAGAAGTTTCAGATGTCTTCATTAACATTTTGTAGCAGCTGGGATAGTACATCATGGCTGAATGTAGATTCATCCTAACATTGATGCACTGAAAAAAAAATGTAAGAGTGAGCCCTAAATGAGAYAGACATATTTACAGTCTTTCTAAAATGCCTACTGAGTATATTTAGTGACAACAAAATACAGCATGTGGTGCAAAGTTTCAATGAAACAAGGCCTTCCACAAGGAGAGATGTTCTCCACCTGAAAGACTGTGAAGAACCATTTGGAGGTGAAGACAACATGGGCTGGTTGGTATACTTGCAAGCCAAGTTGCTACTTGGCATCAACTTCTTCATTTTAAGAAGTCTTTACATGRAATTGTGTAGGAAATTGAGAAAATGTGGCCCAAGTATATGCAATAGAATGATATTTTTCTAAGTTAGAAGAGAGGTGAAGCAATAGCTCCAAAATGTGAACATTTTCATTTAGTAAAGAAACAAAGCCCTRGAAATACAATAAATAACACCAACACTCATGAATGAGCCAACATCATCCAGATTCCTGCAGCTGACAGTAACCTGGTAAAGTATAATTATTTATAACCAGAAATGTGGTCAGTAAAATGAGATCCCTAAGCTTCAAAATAWTGTGAAAAGAGAGTAGAAGTGTAGAAGAAACAGAAATACATCCAAAAGCAAACTCATCTCACAAAACAAGGTGATCAGCCACCTTTCCTGCAAAGAATGTTGAACTCCAGTATGGCATTCCCTCATGGACTAAGTGGTTTCAGTAAGAACTGTTTCTGCCATGCATGGGCAAAGCAGGAAGCATTAGGCTGTTGGTGTTTATTCAGTATTTCAGCTCTCTCTTAGTTCCTCAGAACTGAAGATGGAAATCAGACAGAATCACCCTGTAGGTCACATTCAGTTCATTGTTCTTAACTCCCATTTTAAGAAAGTAAATGTAGAACACCACCACATCAGGCTAGGGAATAGAYATGCCAGTTAATGAAATCCATTCCTTTTTTTTGTTACTAGTTTTTATTATTTCAAATTTCCAAATGAATATAACATTCCATGTTGTGTTTGGAACCAGAACTCTCGTGAATCTCTGAGTATAGGGTGCTTGTAGGTGACCCTCCTCTGTCACTGAAATATTGAAATTCCCACTAAAACCAGAGAGAAAAAATAAGGCATCAAAACTTGTGGACTCTTCCTTGCTGTATTGYACAACACCCTGCAACTCTACAAAGTGGGAATGCAGTATTCTAGGTTGTTAYCTGCTATTTCACTGGTGAAACAAGAGGGAAAAGCTGGAGTAGATCATAGGAGCTGGAGCAGAGATGATGAAACAAAGAACAGGTAAAAGTCTCTCAAAGAGGCTTTGGGAAGGTGGGGAGAGAAACTGCATGGAGCTGTTGCTTTGCTGCTTACATTTCTAGCTAATTTGTACTTCCAAGCAGGCAAGCAGGTTTGCAAGACTTACACTTCACACACTGTGTGCAATTTAACTTTAAAATTTAGCGTTTCTAAAGAAGCTTGGGTGACGGGAAATGAAGACATTTTCACCTGCTTTAGACAGGCCAGGTAACAATGTTAGAATTTGTAAGTAGTGCAAATTGCAGTGACTTAAAAATTTATTTCTCCTCTCCAATACCAAAGCAACTGGGCAGAATTTTAAAGTTTCTTAAGGTATTTAAGAATATGCTTCCTACTTCTTCATAAAAAGGCTGGTGGCATCTTTAAAGCCTGAGGAAATGGCTCAGAGCTGACTTTGAAAAAAAAAAAAAAAAACAAAGCTGAACTTCCTGCAGCATCTTTCTTGTTCTCTATAAACAGCAGCTGCCGACCTGACCTAAACACTACTTAGTATGAGGGAGCTGATGGGATAGATGGGGGGCACGTGCCCTATCACTCATAGGGCTGATACCCCCTGGCACCTGGAGAGCGTCCAGCAAAGCCCCAGAAACAAAATCCAGGTATTCCACAAATGCTAGAGGGCAGAAATGCACCCAAGTACCTAGTAGGATATTATTTGCATTGTCCATGATGTTCTAACACCTTTTGAAAAGAAGGTGGAAACCATAACAAGGAACCATGCAAAAAATTGTCAGACATATYAGGAAGCAAATAAAGCAGATTTCTTCTCATCTAGTAAGGTAAATGGCAGATTTTCTCCATTATCACTTTCTCCATGTTTCAGTTAATTTGCAATACCTGAGTTTCAACAAAACCCCTATATTCAAGAGCCTATATCCCTATGCATGACATTATACTCTGTTATACACAAAAGCTGTTATTCTTATTTGCTTTGGCAGCAACTCAAGTTCAGCATAAGTTTCTTTCCACACTGACAAGACATTGTGCAGTTCTRTAGTATTTTACACTTTTTGTCCTGTGTTGGTGAACTTCAGCAAGAAAGATGATCCGCATGTGTGTGAGATTGCTCACAAACATAGAAAGATACTTTATATTATAGTATGACATGAGCTACACTTGCTAATCTTAAGAAACTTACTGTTCTACTGGCTCAAACAAGTGATTGTCTAAATACGTGTGAAKCTACTTCCTCATAAATCCTTGGCCAGCATAAAAAGGTTTAAAGAAGATTTGACTGTGCCATTAAAGTGAAAGACTTGCAAAACATGGAATGACTTGAAATATGGCATCAAAGRAATCTTAAAAACAGAAACTCATGCTTTTGTCTGTTTTATTCTCACAGATGCTCTTTCCTAAGGCAAAAAATACATTGTATTTCATGAGCTGTATTTCATGAGCTGTATAGGAAACACTGTGCCCTAGTGATTAGGCTTCCAGTAAGGAATACAAAAGAGAGGTAAATGTTGAAGGTAAATGAACAGCTTAAGGTCAAGAAAGGAGTAAGTCAAGAATATTATTGGTTGAAAGGACTCTTGTTCAGAAGTTCAGAAGCAACTGAGGAGCAAAGGATGGGAGGCCAGCAGGACAGAAATGCTATTCCAGATCCCATGCACATATGTTGAGCGACTGGAGAGATTTATCTATGCTCCAAAGGGGTGATCCATCACCACTTAGATTTATCTGCAGATGAACCACTCTTCAATTTAGCTGCTGAAAAGATTAAGTGGAATCAGTTTCCCAGGCAGCTTCCTCTAGTGGGCCTGTTTCTTCCTTGTTTGRTCATACACATATTTTTGAGGACCTCAGAATATTTCACAGAGACTTCAGGCTCCTGCCTTTGCAGGTAACCAAGTAGCCGTGTTCGCTAAGATGTCCTCACAGTCTATGCAAATACATTCTCTACTGATAGGTGATGGTGGCAGCTGTATAGCGAACTTAAACTAAGACACTTGAAATACTGGGTGTATTTTCGTAGCTGGGATAGTTTATACATAATTTGGTTTGACCTTGCTTTGTCACAAGTATTAGTATTTTGTCACAAGTATTTGTACTTTGTCACAAGTAAACAGGGCAGTTTAGTTCCTGACTAAACTTTCTTGCCTCCTGCAGACATAGGTTTTATCAGCACCCTAGTCTATTATTTAACTATAMCAAATCTCAGTCTCAACACACAGAGGACTTTAAGATCATAGAATCACATAGGGAGGTTGCCTACTGAGTGCACAAGATTCTTTCATTGCCATTATTCATCTGCAGCAATACTAGACAAGTCTTCTGAAAGAGCAGACTCAGATAAATTAAGCAAAGCACCTGATACAGTATTGCACAGAAAATTATAAAGTGAATATTATGACAGAACCTGGAGATCTGTTTGGAAAACAGTATATACCTGTTTGACCTAGCCCAAGTTCTTCTCATTCTCACTAGTCCCAACTTCTTCTCTTTCTCCCATCTGTTCTTTACATGGAAATGCTTTAGGCAGTATCCTATGCTGGATGTCTGTGCAAAGTCGTAAGAGAAAATCACCTCTCAGGGAAAGCTGCTAAGCCGAGGTAATTAATTACAATCATCAGGTGCTAAAGAAAATCATGCYGCATTCGCTGTCCCCATTCTCTCACATCTTGCTGCGGTCATGATAAACGACTAAACTTCTGAGGCATCTTTATGCCTAGTAACAGTCCTAAAAGCGCAACATAGCATCTTGTTGATTTAGATAATTATGTTACAATGAATTATATCAAATGGAATTTGAGCTTATTGGACTACTCACATAAAAAAAAGCACAACATGATATTCACTTCAGAATACTCTGCTATCTTRCTTTATATACCTAAAAACTGAGCATAACTGTAAGGCGCAGGCATTACATGTTGTCATTAAATCAAGTACAGSATATATATAATTTTCTTACGTCACTCTAGCCTGTTATAATGTAACATTTTTAGTCTACAGCAGAGAAGGCTTAACACTGCACCTACCTTGTCTTTCCAGTGCATCAGATGAATAATGTATTTCATTACTGATTTACATCTACACTAGCTTAGTGATTTCCACTATGAACATGATCAGGAAAAAACTAATCTAAATTTGAAAAAGACTGTCTACACTACAAATACAGCAAAGATGTGTAAACAGTGTTGTGTGAAGACATTAATAAAATATTTGTAGTGCTTCACACACACCTATAGACAAAAAATTTCTTGTGGCTTCCACAGCAACAACACAGTAGAGCCTTAATTAAAGCATCATATGACTTTATTTTTAATGCTATATTTGCAAAATCCTGCTGAAGAAAAGGGATGATTACAGATGAGCTTGCTGTGCTGACAATTAAATATTGCTTCTTCTCCTGCTTGTCACATTTGGTGCTTTTTTTTTTTTTTTTTTTTTCCTGCTCTACTAGGTATAAGGAATAAGAATTTTTATCACATTTCATTCCTGCAGTCCCTGATGGAATTGCCATCCATAAATTTGCACAGCATACACAAAATATTGAGCCATCAGCACTTCATACCATGCATGCATGGGAAGAATAAAATATACCAGTGGAGAAGAATTGCTGTTCATAAATCAGTGACATAGGTGACAAAATAAGGAATTTTCCTAAAATTTAAACTGTAGGATTTCTGATATGGCATACTGGACTTTTGTACTATTACATAAATAGTTCTTGGAATAGTTCATGGAAGTAAAGTGAGGTGAAAGCTTGAAGGATGTTTGTTTTTCCACTGCTACCAGATTGGCAGAAGGGATTTCCCCCCAACAGCAGACAATATCCAGAATCACAGAATCACAGAATGGCTGAGATTGGAAGGGACCTCTAGAKACCATCTAGTCCAACCCCTCTTTTCCAGCAGGGACACCCAGAGCACAGGGCACGGGGCACAGGGCGGCATCCAGGCGGGTTTTGAAGACCTCCAGAGAAGGAGACTCCACAGCCTCTCTGGGCAGCCTGTTCCAGGCCTCCAGCACCCTCACAGTCAAGAAGTTCCTCCTCACCTGGAGATGGAACTTCCTGTGTTGCAACTTACACCCATTGCCCCTTGTCCTGTCACTGGCCACCACTGAAAAGAGCTTGGCCCCTTCCTCCCTACATTCTCCCTTCATGTACTTGATATATGATATATAAATAGGATTTTAATATAAATAGGATTAAAGAAGACAGAGATCGCTTCAGACAGTGTACATGCCCACATATGAGTAGCATAAGAACATTAACATGACCCATTCTCCAAAACTGAAGATCAAAGTCACCTAATATTTTCCTTCCTCCCTTTTCAAGGGCTTCTCCAGGTAAGTATGAAGATCAAAACAGTTGTATCTTCACACAACAAACTACCATTTCCAAAACAATAATTCAAGCTGATTTAATCAACTTTCATAATGATATGATCCATATTTCTACCTTATCTGATTAAAATACTTATTCTAAACCTGTCCTTCTGCTTTCCTGCTACTTCTGAGTCTCACTTCCATAGAAATAATGATAATTTTATCAGTGGTTTCTGCAGTAAAGTGACTAGATTTTCAGTGAGACTTTGAAAACAGCAACCAGGAGGGATATCTAGTGAGAGGAGTGCATGATCAGACATGTGGTCTGGGCTGCATCATGCAACAGGTCCAACCTTGTCCTTTTGCCAAGTCATGAGATTTGACCATGGAATCRCATTCTAGCCTAGGATGCCGCTGACCTCCCTTCTAAGGCTCTGGGATTAGGTGACAAAGCTATTTGTTAGGAAGAGTGACAGGGAGAATCCTGCGTCATGGATGAAACGCACATGTGGCAGAAATGTACGATTTAGGGGAAAAGTCTCATAGGATCCCAGGATACTAAAATGCAGGTCTAAATGCCAAGGCTGTCTGAGACAACCTGAGATTTGTGATCTTTATTCTATGCAGCTCATTTTGAGGCTCTCACATTTAAGTCAAAATGGACACCTTCAGATTTTCTTGACTATTTCCTATGCAAGGCTCTGAATTTTACTTTAGGGGTTTAACTTCTGCTCTTAACAACTTTGTGGGAAGATAACTTAGTACTAACAGTTTAAAAATCTGGTTTAAGATGTCAGGATTCTTGGTATGACAGATAGGATTTTTTTTTTTTTTTGCAGAAATTTACTTGAACACATTCATATTTATTTCCCTGAACATTTCAACTCAGTGAAATTTATCTTGTTTGTGACTCTTCAACACTCCATATTTTTTTCTAATTCTATTTTAAAAGCAATTTGTACTTTATGTATACACCTTAAAAATTGTTAATTTTCATATTTTTGTTCCCTATCTTATTTGTGTTCTGACACTTATATGTTGGTGCATTCAGTGTTTCTCTGCCCCTACGCAGCTTGCAAACATTTTAAGAAAAGCAGTCCTGATGAGAGAAGCTCATCTAGTACACGAGTAAATGTCAAGTATTTGTAAAGAACAACTCAACATGTTTGCTCCCTGACTTTAATTTCTATCAGAATTAGATCCTGGTTTATAAGCACTCTGGAAAAGAGGAAAAAAAAGTAGCATATGCCAATCACAGAGTCTGACAGAACGCTGCTGGGGACACTTACGGAGGCAGAATCCATTCTGCTTTGGGCTGTGTATTTTACACCTCTTCTTTTTTGTTGTTGTTTTTGTTGTTTCTTTTGACATTTAGAAAGACCTACTATTTTCACATTTTAACATTAAAGGCCTCTCCTAATTTCTTATTTAATTATTGCCACCTTGCTGAATACTCTTCCAGGCTCTCGTTTGAGGTCTAGTTAGCAAGGGCAGTTGTCAGTTGCATGTGAACAGCTTCAGTCTTGCGGCGTTCAATAGGAAGCGCCACATAAATTAGCTGTGCATCAATAAATGGTCACTTAAAAAAATCACTGAAAACCTACAGTCTAGTTTGTCACTTCATAATTAAGCACTTACCTAACACTTATGGTTACTATACATGTAAGGTTAACAGGTCCCAGAGAATTCTTTCGTCAGACTGAAAAAGAATTATCCTTGCCAGGAATGAATGTGCACTGGAGGAAGGCCTTGGGAGAGAAAAGAGCCCCTTACTGCAGCCCCTGGCTGGGTTTTGCCCCCGTGTGTTTCAGGATGCTGTTCCGGGGCCATGGAACCCGGAACCAGCTCTGAGCAGCAGGCAGCTCCCCATCCTCTTCAGACTTTTTGCAAGTCATGGAGATTGAGAATCTCCAGGTTTTCGGTTTTGGTCAGTCAGGCACCTGAGCAGGAGGTGAACATCCTAGTTCAAGCAGGAGCTTCTTTGCCCAGAGCATGCCAGACTCCAGATATGCCAGATACATATTTATAGTGTTTTCATTTGTCTCAGAGGATCACCAGTAAAGAATTATATGATTACTAGTTCTAACACCTGTGCATTATTGGTCCTGTGCACAAACCTTCCACTGAAAGTTAACGCAAATCCAAATGTTTATTCTTCATCCCTTTTAGAATTGACAGCACTTGAAGTACTCCATTTTTCGTGCCAGGGTTATGTTCTTTCTTTCTATTAGGTGTGATTTATATGTTATTTCAACTAAATTAAAATTCTGTATTTCTTTTTAAAGACACTGGTATTATGCAAAAAGCTTCCCTTCTTTTTCATGAGGAAGCTACCTTTCACTTTCTTGGCACTGTCCTAAGGCTATTCAAAATATCCATATTTGAAATGAATTTAGAAATATATTTTAAATGTACAGAATTTCAATTTGAGCAGAAACTTAAGGGTTTAAAAATGTGAATTCAACTCTTTTCTTTGAAAATGCCAGTGCAGTGTTTCATGGAAGTTGCTCTGAAAGTGCCTCACAGTCCCCTTGGCTTCTAGAGGAGCTGCTTCCCAGCTGAACAGCTGCAAGGGATTGTGCTCTGATACTGTTTCTAGAAGAGCTTCCTCATTTCTAAACTTTTTATGGAGAAACTTCCCATCATACACTTCAAAAAGAAACCACAGGTAAAATTTAGACGGAATTCCGGGGTTACATCATTCCTTCTTTCTCAGAAGAACATTAGTTCATTTTAAAAGTATAAATATCCTATCAAGATGAAAAACTATTGAGGTTGATCTAAACTAACCAGTCCTGCCATGACTGAAAYATCCAACCAGGACTGAAAATACCCATAGTAAATTTGCTATTTCTGTAGAATCTCTATAGCAGTAGTTCCCAAAATATGGTATGCAGCAATACGGACCCCTTTTTTTTTCCCAATGCAGGAGGGAAAAATGTTCATGGCCAAGGATCAAGAGGCTACAACTACTGATGGTTGCACCTGTACGTGTGTGTGCACACATACACACACACACACACACACACACACACACATATCACAAAAGCTTAAGACACTGCTCTGAAGCCTTTCCATTAACAATCTAGCAGATTCATTACCTTGAAAAAGGTTGTATTTTAAATATGAGATCATTTAGTTCTGAATGTAAAGTGCCAAAAGAGTAACAAATATATGAATAGGAAACTAACTGGCAATTTAGTAGAATTAAATGATTTTTTCAGAAAYCTGATAAATCTAAATGAACTTTTCTGAAGTTGACTAAGAACATTTAACAGAAGGACATCTTAAAAAATTAATTCCCTAAGGAGGTTCCACGCTTCACTCTCCAGCACCTTCTCTGCTGCACATCAGAGAAAAAGCAAGTACATAAATTTGTTCCATGTGTTTGCATGGACAAATCAAGATATCAGGGCAGTATCATTTCCAACACAGTCATTATTCTGACATGCTTAACTGTACTTGCAGTAATCAGCCCTGAGAGTGCTGAACCCTGAAGCTGACTTGGTTTCATCTGTTTTAGCACTTAAACTGAATATTAATTAATGATGTGACCTAGGAAAAGATAAAGTAGCTTTTGCCATGGACTAACAAGCAGCTTTAAAGCATCTGCTCATTAGCGCTACCTTCACTTTCTACTTTCAAAATATTTCCGAGCACTTTTGAATGACTTCTTAGGTGCTTAATACTTCTCCAACTTAACTTTTTTTTTTTTTTTTTTCTCCCTGGAACCTATAATGCATAATCAGCAGCTTGTGCCATTGTTGTCAGATTCTTCGAGTTTCTGATTTTAAATCCTTTGGCACTAGTGTAAACCCATCTGGTTTCAGAAGCAGCAATGCCTGTATAAGCAAGTCCCTGTGAGTATTCCACTCTACCTCAAACAATCAAGGATTGCCTTGCATCTTCTCTTCTGCCCACATTGGCCTTGGATCACATCTTCTATGCCAGAGAATTGTTAGTCTTTTGCTTGTCCTAGCCTTTGCAGTTTAAGTTTTCAAACTGAAATACAGATTTTTAATGGTGAAAGAAATTTTTCTGCACGTAAAAATTTAGGTTAGTTTGTGCTTTTTGTTTGAAAGCAATTTGAAGAGAAAAAAAATCAAGCAGACACTTCTGACAACCTCACTAATTATTCCTTCTATCCTGCTTTGTGATCTCAAAGTCCAAGAAAACATCTTGCTCTGAGATAATTTTACTTTTATTTCAATAACATTTGTAAATTAGATTGACAAACCATTTCTCTTTACTTCAATGTATTTAAAAACCGACTCAAACCCTTTGGAAGGGGAACCCCTTCCCCAAAAGTGGAACCAGAAACACCAAGATTTAACCAACAGGGTGCTGATTCCATTCCCATGACGTGAGTCACATCAGCATCACCAATTATTTTCCTGAAGAAAGAGAACTAGAAAGACCAGCCATGACATTCCTCTAGATTAAAAACAAACAAACRAAACCTCTCAAAAAYGRTTTCTTATTTGGTTCCTATACAAAGGATTTAGTGAAAATCACCTTTAAAAAAGTCATTTCTGAATACTAGATTCTCTCTTACTTAGCTTCTACTTTCTCATGCATTTTCCAGATATGATATCACACCAAGTTTCCACCAGAAGCGTTTTTTTTATCAGACAATATATAACCACCCCTTTTAAGAAGCAACCGAAGTGTTTCCATCTGCCTTGAGAGCTGCACCTGAACTCTGTGGTGGAGGTTTCATCCTGCCAACATTTACATGCTGATTACTCCTATAAAACTTGAGAGTCATTTCCCCAGCAGCACCTGGATTAATTGCAGAGTGCCTAGCAAATGAAACATGAAGGTGCTGTTAAGTCTGCCAGTCACTGTATGGCTAAGAATCCTGCAGAAATAATATGAAATGTCAGATTATGACTGTGGCCCTGGTTTTGTATCGCTCCTCTTTCGTTTGTTGCTACATTTAACAGAAAAAAACAAATGAAAATAAAAGAGATATCCATTGTAGATTCTCTTCCTTTCAGCCATTAGAATTAGGCTTTAATTATAAAGATTGTAAAGATTCCTAAATCCAAATTGAAATAGTTGAACACTTACTAATCTACTTTAATTTTGCACTGACATTCAGATCAAYAGCCTAAGGATTGTGCTTTAGTTCAAGTACGTAGCTAGCTGAAAATATAAAGCATTTTTTAAAATCAAGGCAAAAATTCTTGTTGCATAAAACAAAAATCCTAATTTCATAAAGAATTATAGATGTAGGTTTGATTTTGTGATACAAACACCCYCCTCCAAAAAAAAGGGCAATATAAATGAACATTATAGTGGCTTTTGCTCATGATCTGAGAGATATGGATGCTTTTGAAGGCATTCAAAAGCAGTCCCTAACTCCCTCTAGGCCAACACTTTCCTTCCCACAGGAGACGAAAAAAAAAAAAAAAAAAAGCTACTTAACCACTTTAAGACGTTAATGGTTTCTGACATTTTTTTCTGATCAGAAAACTGTGATTTACTGAAAACAAAATTCAGTAACAAAATATTCAGAGATACATAATTTCTTCAGGAAAGCAAAGTGACCAGACAGAAGCCCTAAACAGTGTGCTTTGTTTTCATTTGTGTTACTTCTCTTTCTTTCACMTTATTTTTACCAGTTACCATTGAAAGAGTTTGCTCTCATTGCTATACAGGATACAAACAATTTTACAAACCTCAACAGTAATTCCAAGGTTTGACTTTATGACTGGTCTTGACTTAAAGCAGCATTCCAGAAACACCCTGGAAGACAGTGGGGACAATCTCTTACAGTCACAGAAACAAATGATGAAAACTGCTGGTTCCCTATCCATAAAGCGTTAGTGTATTTTCATGGAAATAAAATTAGAGGGTTTGAGAATCATGGTAATATAAGCAATACTAGAATTAGGAAAGCATTTGAATGAATCAAAGTGAGCTATTCCCATCTGTTCTCACATCTGCAATGGGTATCTGCAGCTTCAGGATACGTATAATGCCTACTTCTAYTGCAAGTGCAGGATAGTCATGTTAAGAAAATGTAAGTAATACAGAATCCATTTGTTTGTTTGCTTGTTTTTRTTTTTGTTTTTCCCATTCTGCTAATCCTTGGTTAAAATTATGCCTTAATGTAATAGTTGCCCAAACCCTAAATAAATTATCTCCCTTCACTTTATTTGTTAAATACCTGCTAAAATATGAAGAGAGGGGGTACTCTAGGAAAGTTGGGAAGCTGGGAAATATCAGTAGACTGAGTATTCCTGTCACTGACTTTCAATGTGCTTTATCCCTCCTCCGTTTTCATGAAAGACCCCTTCTTCTTGATCACCTTCTTTCATTTCCTCTTCACTCACCATTTTTGCTGTGAGGTCTCATATCACACCTAATATACTCCCAATGCCTAACAGTCACATTCCCTTACTGAGGAGTAGCCAAAGGAGACTCCCTTCGCGTGGGCCCAGCAGAGCCGGGCACTGGGCAGCCAGACTTTGGTCGGTGACAGCAGGGCTGCATTAACGGCGCCTGTGTTGTGTGTACAAAGCTGTACAAAACATCTCTCACACATCTCTACACAGTCCTGTATGTGGTTTTAGAGACTTCCGAGAAATGTTAACTACTAATTTTTATTCTGCTGTTGTGTTATTGAAATCAAAGTTCATGAAGTATGCTATAGTTTAGGTGTTGCCTCTTTAAGACAGGCCTTTCAAAGTTTCTGAGAAAAACAGTATCTTTAGGCTATTTTCTATCAGAATTTTTATCTCTCAGCACCACTAGTTACCTGTGCAAAAAAAGGTTATAATTATGTATTTTGGCCAAACACTCCTGAGCAACACAGGCACTAAAAAGAACAAAATCTGAACTCCACTGCAYAAGGAGAGCAGATGGGCAGCCTTTTGGCCAGCACAAGCTGTCTGCATATATACTCTACAGCAACCATGGYTGTTGAGAAGCAATCACAAAACAGAGGAGGATGAACCCAAACTAACAGGAGACACAGAACTGGAATGCCTGAAACCTGTAACCACAGGTGTTTACAGCTTTGTRTGTGTGCAAACCTGGAAGTAAGAGAAACGATGTTCATGCTTTTAGCTCCATCTCTCTYGAGTCTGAAGCACACTTTCCTACCCCAAAACACCCCTGCAGGCCACTAGATATGGGCTGTATTTGGTGCCCAGGTTTGTGCCTGAAGAACCTTGCTAAAGAAAGTACTAGTAGGAGCACTACAGGAGGTTCTATTTCCTCCTGTACTCATTTAAGATATAGGCTAGGAGCTACTCTCACATGACTAATTTCTCATGCTGCCTTCAATCCTACTAAGTCCTATTCCTGTTTAAATCTTTACATACAGTACCTAACTGAAGTTTACTACTAGAACAGGAAGTGAGGATGAATAACGAGATATCTAYTTCTTTAAGTTCATTAAATATGATATTTATGTATTTATGTCATCTGATTTAAGAAGTTATTGTACCTAGATTGCACTACTTCTGACAGCTAATCACTCATAGAATTTTATTCTATTTTTAGCTCCTCAATCTTCAAAAAAACAATCTCTCAATTAACTGCTTCAACATGATTATGAAATTCCTAACCTGATAATACTAAGAAGCACAACATTTGGTGAAGATATTTTGATATGAACAGAGCTGGTAGCAGTAAAACAGCAATAATTGGTGGCTCATTTACGGACTATTTAGCTCGTGCAGTGAACCAGATGAGAACAGCTAATGAGCACAGCTTCTTACTGTAATTAGTAGAACAGTAGTGGCTCACAGATGATTTACAGTTTGCAAGTCTGTGTATTTACTGAAAAGCTCACGTCCTCTGAGACGCTGTGGCCATAAGATGACTTGAGGATGCTATGCTCTCCTCTAGCAAACCCTAAGACTGATTTACAACAAACTCGGAACTGATGTAAATCAAATAGGCATAAAACACAACAGGCTTATGTCCGCTCTCTCTTCACCTATATCCCAGGTGATTAGGACTTCATTTACCAGATGACATATTTTCTATTGTTTCTATTGTCACAGAAGTAAGTAATAATTAGAAAAAGAGATATAGTTATTGCCTTACTCACACGGTAAAGGGAGTTCTCTTTTGCGGAGAACCATAGTTCAAAGAACAGAAATAGGAATCCTTTAGAGCTGTAGTTCAAACTGACATATTAATTCGAATTAAAGGATAGAGAAATAGGTAATGTAGAAGTTCTGCAAAAGAGTAYGTGGTCAAAATTCACACTAGAGTGATATTGATATTTATGGTACACCTGAAAATAAAGCAAATGTCCATCTTTCTAAGGAATTTAGAATCTAAAGGGTTTACTTCTCTTCTTACTTTTCTCAGTTCATTCTGAGATACAGACTGCTTATAAGCAAGATTGAAACAAAATGTCAGACTCCACCTAAGTGGTATTTACCAAATCTATGCAGAAATATTAAATACTGCAATCCTTAAATGTTCAGCTCAGTGTTATAGATTCACCAAGCTTCGCCAGAACAGAGATAAGCCTCTAGAAACTTGAAATTAATCTGCACTATAACTGTTACCCATCTGAAATAATTCTGGTCTTGAGGAGCAACAGTAAGAGGCTACTGAACCTGTGAAATTACTCAGGCATAATGAAACCACGGCACAGGCTTTCCTTTACCCTAGTGCTCAACACTCGAAGTGACAGCTCCCAAGAGTAACCATAAATAATATGTCTGAGAAACAACACTACATTATGAAGGTAACAACAGTATGAACTTTTTTTCATTAGGGAAGAATATAATTTCTGGGTAAAACATACTTCTGCTTCAAAACACATTCAAGGCAATCAAGTTACTCAGCAACTACAAATTTACTGGATAATTTCAGAGAAAGCAGAAGTGACAACACTTAGATTCAGAAACATCATCAAAAGAACAGTGATTTAATCATTGGACACTTTAACTACCATCAGCACAATAAACCTAACAAGCAACATATCTTACACATCTGAAAAGGAAATGCCCATGCACGAAATGTTCCCCTTCTGAGGGGAGAGCAGCATATTCTTTGTCCAGACCTTTTAGGAATTTTGCTAATTGCACTACCAGATAAAGCTACCATTACCTTAAATTATTACTTTCTCATTACAGATACCTCAAAACCYGCAAAAATTGCTTTAGGAATTCCATTTTGGAATCAACATTACATTATTAAATAAAAATATTTAATATCAATATTAAGCTATTTATGGGAATTCTATCTTTAATTCTGTTGCAAACCAAGAATAATTATTTATAAAGATCTGAGAGCTTATTTTTTTATGAAAGCTCCCACTTAAGTTAACAACACCTAATTTAAAGTCAATCACTAGTTATAACTAGCTAGTTGTAAGACAATGTGCAAAACAAACTGAGCAAAACTACTACAAAATCCTAAATGCAAATGGAAAGTTGTTCGTTTTGTTTTGTTTTGATGTGTTTTTCTTCTGCACTGCACACTTCCTACCTTCCGTCTTTCACTATATTTTTTGTGTTTTCATTGTATTATGTGCTGAAGGTAAATTTTAAAGCATGATAAAATTTCATCCAAATGCAACAGCTGCAACTCTTTTGCAAAACAGTAAGTAAGAAGCCATGATATCTGTAAGGTTCGCTCAGAATAGCATTTTAGGCATTATCCATGCCCAAATATGCCATTATGAATGTGTTCCAAATGATTAGTGTATGTCCTTTTTAGTTGAAATAATTTTCAACAAATTTAGCAACTATTCAATGAACAGAACGTGAATAGTTCAGCCAGCATAAAGAAAGGGCTTAACGAAAGTACGACAGAGACTTTTCCTACTATATTTTGATAATCTTTAGCTAATTTTATTTTCTTACCCATAGTCCCTTATCCCCATTGCTTATTTCTCATTTTTACATTTTTTTAATATGAGAAATGGCATATTTTCTTACATGCACAATTATCTGTTATTCCTATTTGGAAACTCTTGTGAATGTTTGTACAAAGAAAAAGCCTCTGTCACAGTCAAAACTCAGAAATTCCACTTTTAGCTGCTGAAACCAATCATTTCCATCACAAACAGTTTTGAGAATTTTAGCTATAGAGCATGACTAGGTTCTCACGTCAAACCCAGTGTACTCAGATGCATTGATTATGTGCTTAAAGGTAAACGAGGGAGAGCAGTAATTTTGTATGAAAGCTGCACAGAGGCTGCTTCCTGTTTACCAGCAAGAAACCGATCTTTTCTGGCTTTGTTTTGTCAATTTTCCTTTCCTGTCATGAGTTTAAATTTATCTTGAGGAGTGTGATAGAAGTCTCCAATCAGAATGCACATAGAAATGTCCTCCTTATCTACACAACCTTTACCAACTTCAGCAGGCAGAGTTTTGATGAACTGAAATTTTCACATATTTAACCAGGGGCTAGACTGGAATACATGCACACACACACACACACATGCACGGTGAAAGTGCATGTCTTTCCCCCACTCTCCCCTATGATGAAAGTTTGATAAATTTAGAAGAAACTTAAAACAGGATATTTCATTGGAAAGTTAAGTACTTTTCTTGCACATCTTACATTGATATTGTATACATTTTTTTGAAGTGTACAGTTATTCAAAAGAAAAGCTCATATTCAAATTACTACTACTCTGAGGCACATATTGTAAATGAACCCTGAAATTTAGTCCTGCTCATGGTTGCCACGGAACAAGTGGTGGTAGGAGGTGAGTGAGGCAATGCACTTCACTTGTATGAGAAAAATAATAGTATGTTTTATTGATGTTTTATTGATCTGAGAATGATCAGATTTTTTTCTGATCTAGTTACACTGTCATTAGCATCTTTATAACCTTTTGATACGGGTAAGTTTGCACACCTGTAAATGACAAACCACACCACAGTGACAAACTGCTTAGCACTCCCCGGAGCAGAAAGGAGTTCCTGAAGAAGGGAAGTATGATAACATAGGTCTCTCTCCCATAATTTTCCATAAGTTCCATGGTCTTCTATCACATATCATCATAATCATACACCTTAGAAGAGGTAAGTTGGTATAATTTGTGTGGCTGATACATCGGAGGACTGTGCCACCATCGAGAGGGAGCTGGACAGCTATAGCTGAGAGATGGGCAGAGAGAAACCTCATGATGTGCAACCAAGGCAAATGGTCCTTGGTCAAGTGGTCAACCAAGTCCTGCACCTAGAGAGGAATAACCCCAGGGACTAGTATAGGCTGGAGGCTGACCTGCTGGAGAGGAGCTCTGCAGAGAAGGACCTGAGAGGATCCTGGTGAACAACAACTTGAATACAGTAAGTGAGCAGTATGCCAAGAGGTCCAGTAGTATCCTGGGGTTCATTAAAAGAGAACTCTCTTTTCCTCAGTAGGCTGAGGAATGCTTTCCCTCTACTCTGGTAGCCACTGGTTAGGCCATACCTGGACTACTGGGTCCAGTTCTGTGCTCTCCACTACATATGGAGCAGACAGCAACAGACAAGAGGCAACAGTCACAAACTTAAACACAGGAAGTTGTGCCTGAATTTGAGGAAAAACAACTTGATTGTGAGTGTGACAGAGCCCTGGAACAGGCTGTCCAGAGAGCTTGCAGAGTCTCCTTCTCTGGAGATACTCAAAAGTCACCTGGATGAGTGCCACCCTGTGCCACATGTTCTAGGTGTCCCTGTCTGTGCAGGGGGGGAGTTAAACTCAACCATTCTGTGATTCTGTGAGCTTAATCTCTTTGATATGTTTCTTGGGAATAAAATGTACAACAATAAAAAAAAAATCAGAAAAAGAGACAGCATGACATATGGCACTACTGAAGGACCACAGATCTCTGGCTTTAAGATATCAATCAGCTATCAAGATTCCCCATMAGTTTTCTTCTAGCAAACTTTCACTGAAAATTAGGAAATGACCCAAAATGAGGAGTTTGCCCAAGTAACGAAGGACTAAGTGAAAACTGAGTAGATCCATTATCCTCATGCAATAAAAAGAAAAGTTTTTTGTATGTATGTCATTCAGAAAAGAGAATCTGGCAAGAAAAAATAAATAAGTGCGACAAGACTTCAGTTCCACATTTGCCTTTAGACACTCAAGCATCACTACCAGAAGTCAGGCAAGTTCTATACTCTTACTTACTTTACTCCTTCCAGCCTCTTTGCATTTTGCAAATATATTAATTTTCCTTATGTATGGTCCAAAAAGAAAAGCTTCCATAAATTCAGAAAGCCATCAAGATTGTGGATAAATGTCCACAATGCTGCAGTATAACTGCTCCCTTCCTTTTCTCATTTCACAGTCATTTTATTCTCTTTGTTTTGCTGTTACTGAGCTTCCCTTTTAACTAACAGATGGCCTTAATGTTCCAGTGACTGTGTATCTGCTACCAGAACATGGTTACCACCTTACCATTACTTGTATCCATTGTGAAAGACAATTTTCACAAACTTAGAAAAATGGCAAATATATAATGTAATTATTTAATTTCATCTCTGTAAGTTATCTTTTTTGATTCAGTTATTAACAGAAGTAGTCATAATCAAGAAAATTTCTCTGGTCAGTGGTTCTCTACCAGGACTTCTGAAGACTTCCCCGAAGTCTTCAGGTTTTTATTAGTGCAGGTTTTTATTAGTGTGAAAGACTGCACACTAATATTAATTGGATTGGCTTTGATTATGTTATGGATCAACAGCTAACCTTCGAAAGTAATCTTTGAACACCAGATAAAGTAAAGAATTCCTCTAGTTGGAACACCACAGATGTGTCTGTATGCTATATGTCTACATATGCTGTAGGAGTCAGTTTAATAAATATTATAAATCGTACGCAAAGACTAGAATTGGAATTCAAAGTTGAGAATATGTTTTTTTTTTTTCTTCTTGGATAGCTATTTTATCATTTGGACAACATTGCTATTATGACCTTCCAGCTAGGTTCTTTTCAGAAAAGAAATAGGATGACTACACTATATATATATTTTTTTAAAAGGAATATTTTTATAAGAGTGTCAAATGGTGCACTTGCTCAGATGGAGGTAACCTCAAAAAAATATGCTTGCCAACACTTGGATTTTTAATCTAAACTGGGATATTGCCAAACCATAAAATGAGTGACTCTGGTTTTCTTTCTTCAGTTGGAAACAAAAGCAAAAGAAGCTGGCAGAACTTTAAGCAGCAGCTTTTGTGCCTCAAGTTGCAAAATAACATGCATAATGATTTCACAAATGTCACACAGTATGATCTTGGAGCATACATCAGTATATTCAACTTAAAGTCACATATGCAAGAGAAAACAAATAATAAATAACGAGAACTTGAAACCAGATTGTCACTGAGGTAGCAATTGTGTGTGTATCTTTTTTTGCTTCAGTGACTCTTTCCTTTTAGCCTGAGACACAAACAGAACAAACAATTAGTGGAATAATTGATGAGCTGTACCTTCAAAGCTTGTGGTGACCAAGGTTATACTTTATAAGTCTAATAATGAGAACCTCTTGCTTTGTGATTAACATGTTGCCTGCTGTTCACCGATGGTACTTGGGAGGTACATCCGTAGCAGACAAAAGATTTTTTTTCTGCCCTTTTAGGTTAGTGAACCTCTAATGAGTGATCTTTTGTCTCTTGATGGTTTTAGAGTCCAATTACACTTGCTTATGGAAATGCTGAAATGATTACAATACAATATGCTTTCAGGAACCTTATATTGGCTTCTGATATAGTTGAGTTGAGGCTGATTGTGTAATGTAAAATAAGGCTGTAGGTATTAAAAGCTCTCCTTATTTTACATATCCTTTTTTTTCCTTTGAGTAATTAAGCATTAAGGTTTCTTTTGAGTCAGGTTTTATAACCCACTATCTATAACTGGTCTAGTAAACCTCTATTTATGATGAGTAAGAGAAAACCTAATCATTGAATCGCAGAATGATCGAAGTTGGAAGGTCATCTGGAGATCATCAAGTACCCTGTTCAAGCAGAGTCACATGAAGCTTGTTGCACAGGATGGCTTCAAGGCAGATTTTGAATATGTCCAGAGAAAAAGACTCCACTACCTCTCTGGGCAACCTGTGCTCTGTCACCCTCACAGTAAAGAAATTTTTCCTCAAATTCAGGCAGTACTTCCTCTTCTTCAGTTTCTGGCTGTTGCCTCTTGTCCTGTCACTGGATACTACTGAAAATAGTTTGGCCCTATCCTCTTGACCTCCTCCCTTAAGCTATTTTTTTACATTGATAAGATCCCCAGTCTTCTCTAGGTTAAACAGGCCCAGCTCTCTCAGCCTTTCTTTATAGAGGAGATGCTTCAGTCCCTCCATCATCTTCACATCCCTATAACAGCCCTACATTGCACTCGCTGAGTGGGCGGGAAGCAACACTTTCCTCAAGCTGCTGGCAACACTCCTTTTAATGCACCCCAGGATACCATTGGCCTTCCTGGCCACACAGACACATCACTGTCCATCCACACTTTTAGTTCCTTCTCCACAGCATTCCTCGCTAGTCGATCACCTCCCAGCTTGTACCTGTGCCTGGGGTTATTCCTTCCTAGGTGCAGGACCCTGCACTTGCCTTGGTTGAACTTCATGGAGTTCCTCTCTACCCATCTGTCCAGCTTGTCTTGGTGCCTCTGAACCTGCCCAGCTTTGTCATGGATCAATCACTCCTGACAGTTTTGTGTCATCAGCATATTTGCTGAGTGTGCATTCTGTCCCTTCATCCAGGTCACTGATGAGCAAATTGAACAGTACTGACCTCTGGGAGACACCACTAGATATGGGCTTCGAACTAAACTCTGCAACCCTCTGAGATCTGCCATTCAACCCATTTTCGATCCTCTTCATTGCCCACTCACGTAGCCTGCACTCCCAAGCTTACTGTGAGCATGTTATGGAAGATACTGTTGAAAGCCAGTCAACATCCACTGCTCTTTCCTTATCCCAGGCAGGCATTCCATCATAGGAGGCTTAGTCTTCTAAAAGCCTGGAAAAATCAGATATTAGCAAGCTTAGGATACAGTTCACAGCAAAAAGTAGGATAAAAGTAAGAGGAAAAGCAAGAAAAAATCTACTTTTTAATAGTAGTCAAATTTCTGCATTGAATCCAAGTAAATGCTGAAGAGAATGCTTTATATTTAAGAGCAAGTATCTAAATTTTCATAGTCCTATATATTTAGAAAGACAGTAGAAAATGTGAAAGACATTTTGGAGTGCACCACTTTCAGTTCTGCAGAATTTCATCCTCACAGAAAATGTCATAGCTTTAAAATATCCTACATATATGCCAACTCTGTCACTTCAAATATTTAGAGTTCTCTTAGAACCTGTGTCATTTTGTTTTGTGATATTCAGCTGAAAAACAAAAGATTGACTTTGAAAACATACCGAATATATATATTTTTAAATTCACTGAAAGATATGCTTTCCTGAGTATCCTTGCTTTACTAAACAGAATAATCAACAGGCACATTATTCCATACATCCAGCTTTAACATTTTTGAGAGATGTGGCCATCCCAAACACCTGCTATTGATACTCTTATCACAGACTATTACTTGCACATAAGCACACAAACATTTAGGGATGAAGTCAATACAGTCAAATGCATGATGTATGCATATTGATATACAATGTTTTTAATTGATGTCACAAACAGATAAACTTACCAATGAAGTGAATTAGAAATATAGAATAATTTAGTAAACTATAAATCACTTAATAGTAAAGATATAATGAAAAATAAATAAATAAATGTAGTAGTAGAAACTTCTGTCCCATTTCTGAGGTAACTCCTGAACAAAATCATATGTTTTTAATATCTAGACTGCATGTCTCTTATTCCTGTTTTAAACTGAAAGTAGAAGAATATGGGCTAGGTCTGTACAGAAGTAGCTTCTCAGTAGTTAACCCCAGCTATGTAGTCATCAGTTGCCTTAAGGAGAGAAATAGAAAAAAAAAAAAGAAGAAAAATAGAACCAAGTAAGTTCTTTGAATGGCAAGGCCATTCAGACTGAAAGAAAATGTTTTGCAGCTCAAAAGTAAAGTAGAGTCTGAAAACGACAGAGGATAACATCCCAAGCATTCACTTAGCTATAAGATTGTCAGCAAGGGCACTTAAGCCACCGTCTAGTTACAGGATTAAAGACCTCTATGGTCCTCTGAGACACCACTTATCTTTAAATTTAAAATATATATCTATTCATGCAAGGAAGAAACACTGCTCCATCTCGGGAGAAGCAGAAAGTTATGATCAGTGTGTTTTCGGCAGTGCAGCGGCACCATTAGGGCTCTGTCTGTGAATGAACATAGTGCAGTTACTGATGGCTCCGTGCAACACATTCATTGCACTTCAGTTAAACTAACAGCACTACATTTGTTTCTAACAGAACAAAGCAAATATGGAGAGGAACTCACAGTAAACATTTATGTAATACCATGTGAGCCAGCAGAAACGCACCTAACTGCATAAGAATCACAGCTCCTGGGCAATGCAAATAAATCAATAAATAAATAACCTCCTCCTCACCTCAATCTCATTCAGTTTTACATTCAAAACAAAGCAGTGGACTGCACCCTGAAAGCAAACTCAGGACAAAGCAAGAGTCCAATATTATATGATAGACATTTTTCCTCTTCCTCTATAACTGTCTTTAATTCTTCTCAGAATAATAGATGGTACATATACTTTAGTAGCAGAAGTTGAGATGAAGTTAAGGGAACAGCCAATTAGATGTCAGCCAATACATCTAAGCCTGAATTTACTTGTAGTGCTGTTTCTGGCATCTTTCTTTCAATCCATTTTTCCATAATGTCATGGAATTGCATAATTTAAATTCTAGTTGGTCTGTTTCAACACATCTTTGTGCAATACCAAAAGGATTTCTTTTTGATTAAGAACTGGAYGTTAAATTTAAATATATTGAATCCAGGCAAAATCTCTAAAAATATTCAGCTACAAGTGCTGACTGAAGTAAAAAACTGTCATAACTCTACAAGGACAAAAAGATAGCTGGTGTTATTTAATCTATCAAAAAATATTTTTAAGTGTGAAAGATTCAAATTCAAGTATAGGCATGTTTCTGCACACAACTATACATTGTAATGCTGCATTCATATTAGCTGTGATATGGAGAACAGTCGTAAAACAAGAAAGTAAAATAAATACCTCAGCCTTCTGGGCAACACAGGTCCCACTTTTACCCACAATTTGTGACAGCAGCAAACACAGCACACTCAGTCTATGCAGCTTCACATGAATCTCTGTGCTTACTACTAATAGCATACACTCGTTATTAAGTCTGTAATGCATTTGGTTTTGTTTCAACAAAAGGACTTCAGTCTCATAATTTTGCAAGTTTTCTGACATTCTGACTATTCTTCCCATTTTGTATGCCTTGCACAAGAGAAAAAAATGATGACAAAAGGAAAGCGAACAGATGTCAGGATATGACATTTTAAATGCTAAGAACTTTCTTAAGTACAGAAGTTTGGACAAAAGCTTCCTAATGCTACTTCAAGGTCAAAGTAAGATTCGTACTATTCCATTGTCCGGGTTAAAGTATCCTTGAAACTCATTGGGGCTAAAGCATCTTAAACTGATTGAACTTGAATCTACTCTATTAACCTTTGACAAGAGAGAATATTCAATTGAATGGAGGTAATTTTATTGTGCTTGGTGCACAGTTACAGAAGAGCACTCAAAAAAGAAAAAAGACAGCAAACTAACTATAGGATGCAATAATAACTTTTTGCTACAAGAATTCTAGCTTCTTAAGTTTTTTTAGCTTCCTATGATTTTCACATTTCACTTATTTAAGTATATCATGTACTTCTGTATTTTTACTGCTTTATGGAGGTTTTTCTTTAAAAACGTCTTAAGGTAAGAGTAAGTGTAAAATAAAAGACCTGTAAAACTTGGTAACAGAATGAACATGATTTACTAGGCCCTGAATTCTCATTCATGGATGTCTTATATAAATGAAATATTTTTGCCTATGTAGCAGTTTAACCTATGTAGCAACACTTTGTACCACTGTCTACATCTTCCTTGAAAATGTTAGCTTTCCTGCAATGCATATAAAACACTAAAAGAAAACACAGCAGGCAGCAGAGATGTTTTGCCACCTATTCAACCCAATAACCAGAAGTTACGAAGTCTTATGACTTGCTTACTTCTTGCCCCGTGTATATTAGCTTCTTCATTACTATCTTCCTAATTACATTTTTCTTTATTGAGATGGTAGAGTATTTACATTATGAGTTCTTTGCTACACCTTTGCTCTGCTACTCATGAGTGCCTCCTTCCTGAAGGTAAGAAGCAGTAGGCAACAAACATCTAGATGGAAAAAAATCATGCTCTTATCAGATAAATGATGGTAATCAGTCCCTACTCACCCTGAAGAAGAATCAGAGCTATTGTATAAAAATATTTGGAGAATTAATCTAAAATTATGAGTGTGTTTGCGGGGGGAAGAGGGAATGGAAAAAAGAAAACAGTTTATATCAGCTTTAAGTCCTCAGAGGAAGAAACTGTTCAAACAATAAGTACTGGTGCAAGAACAAGAAAACACTCTTTCATTTACTACAATTATTTACTCAAGTTTCAAAGAAGGCTAAATTATTCACATTTTACAACCTGTGCTGTGCAAGACCCCAGTAACTATAGGAAACCTAATCAAAAGTTCCCCTCACAAGCCTTTCTTCATTTTAACCTTCTAATCAGGAAGCATGGGCATCATGAGGGCTGCTGGTTACTGAAAGCTAACACGGTAATGTTCATTGCTCGGTTTTGATGGAAGCCCGGCATCTTACCAGCTCTGATGGTTACTAACTCTTAATGACTCTTCGGTTTTTAAATTTCAGCCTGACTGAAGAGCAGCAGAGACCGTGACCCACTCAATACTAGTCTCCTGCTAACAATTTGAGAAATTTAAACTCAAGTTCAAATGAGAAATGTAGCATAAATCAATTGGGAATAAGAAGGCCTACTTTTGTTTTGTTTTGTTTTTCTGAAGGAAAGCACAATAGTGTTGCAAGCTTAATCTCTTCAGTAAAAATGCCTTTAAAACTTGCAGAACAGCAAGCAGCACTTTCGTTTCCAACCTCATGCTCTGGTGGCTTCCCTGGAAGCTTCCGGAAAGCAGGCGCCTCTCCGCAATGGCGGCAGGGTGGGAGGCTGGGCGGGAAGCCGGGCAGCAGACTTGTGCTCACCAGGACACCGCGTGCAGGGGAGCAGGTCTGTGCTCTCACTTGTTTTTKGGTTACAGCCACTTTCCGCTCCCACCCAGCAGGCTTTCAGTCTCAAAAGCTCCTTCTCTTACCCTAAAAAAGCAGAGTTCTTCTAGATTCAAAATTCATTTTACTAAGAGTCTGACAGAAGATCCTGTGAATTTGGTGCCATCACAAGCTGTRTAAACAGGATCCTAACAGTGCTTTCCTATGAAGGAAATGAATAATATATCAAGGACATAAMCTTTGTCTTACGTAATAACTTATTAAGCAAATACTAAGAAGAACTTTGACCATATATCAGCAGTTTCATGCCTTCAGGATCTTTTTCAAACAGAAGAGATAGATACGTGATTTCATTTGCACTGTTTAAAAGGCTTCAGGACTTTCTTTTACTTGTGGAGTGGGGAGGGGAGGGACAAGGGGAGAGCAAGGCAGGAAAGGGGTCATGACATTGTCCAAATTTCTCCTCTCTGCAATAATCATTAGTGTGACAATGTCTCATTAGATGCTTCTCAGCTAACTGTCAAAACTGCAGGCACTGTAGCCAAAGTGTGCGTGAGGTATGGCTCCTTCTAAGGTACACACTCCTTTTTAGCAGAAATGAGAGCTTTGGTTTGGTGACGAATGTRTATAGCAGATGTTAGTATTTTTTGTGCTTCATTTGAAGTATATGTTATTTCCTTATGCTTCATTTGAAACTAATCGATACAAATTACTATCAAAAAAAAATCAGTTATGGTAAAGTAAATTAGTTTAGTCAGAAGATGCTAGAAATAGATACAGTTTGTAGTTCACATCATAGCTAGTTCATATGCTTGTGCCTRCCATTTTTCAGAAGATGGTATCTTCAACACAATAACGATTTAAATTTGTTACCGTTTGAAAACAAAAAATATTTGAATTGAAATTTGAAACAAAGACCCAAATATCCTGGTCAAACCATTGCTATCCACYCCACCCCCAAAACACCCTAAAAATAAAAGAGGAGGCACTCTCCTCTGCCCCACCTTGCTTTTTAAGTTTTCTTTAGTCCTATCTAAAAGAGGATATAATGTGGCAGCATGTTTCTGTGGAACATCCATTCAAATGGATGGAATTCCAAGATGTGACAGGTCTGTTCAGATGCACAGGATAAAAGCATTTGATAAATACATCTGCTACATCTTTCAACATAGAAGCAATTAATAGTATTAGTATTTAAGGAGTCATAATTAGAGTTCAAAGAACACCATGTTAAGATGTATGGGGGAGAGGTAAGACCTCTTGCAGTGCTATTGTTTCAGTTAGATTAGGACAAGAATGTTGAATTTTTCGGAGAGGRATAGTTGAGCTCCCTGTGATCTAGGGTTGAATTCAGGTTTGCTTTCAGTGCAATGTGAAATGCTTTCTGGTATTAATAGTGGAGTTAGCCTCCACTAATCACCAGTTAGCCTAGTGATTAACAAAGTTACCAAACTTCAGTTCTTGTTATTATTTTTCAGTGCCTTTATGTCACATTCAAGATCCCTGTGAGAAAAGCAATCCTCTTAGAACTTTCTACTTCCTCTATTTTTTATCTTCTTTCTTTTCCTTTATATTTTCTCTATTCATCCACATTTGTTTGTGTTGTCATTCAATCCTTCCCTGTATACTTAGGTCAATGAAAAAGTCTTGAAAGAGTTTCACCAGTTTTCCTTCTGTGCTACACACATACACACACGTACAAAACCTACTTTCCTCAGGTAGTGAATACAGTTGCTAAAAGAACATCATCAGGCTTTAGTTCTACATACCAAATGTTGGGAGTCTACATTGCAGTATTGGTTGTGTTATGTCCGCAAAAACAGTGYTCATTATTTCATACTTTGTTTTGAAAGAAACTTTCAAAGTATGAACAAAAACTGCTAGAAACTTAAGAGTTTTTTTTAAAGGTTTAAGTTAAAGCCTATGAAACCTGAATATACCATTGGGTCAATAATTAACTCTAAGAAGCAAATATTATCTTGTGAACTGGGTTTCTGATCTCTCTCAGTTGAAAGCTAGAGCCAGAAATATAGTATTGTTTACATGGTCAGCAGTAGTCCAAATTCTTTGTTTTACTGCTTTCATGTCAAATATATAACACCCCTAATTTTTCTGAAATGTTGACACCTTCCATCAGATGTAGGGCCACACTCCATTGCAAGCCCTGCCGAGGGCTTAAAATCCTCTAGGGATAGAGGTCGCGTGTGAGCCTAACTGGCTGGCTGAAAGAAGGCATATCCTCAGGGATGAGTTTCATAGTGTTGGACTCAAAGCCGTCTGTATCCCTGAGGCCTACTATGGCCTCTGCATCTTGTATCAGTCCTCAAGAAAGCCTTTATGCCATATAGAGGCACAGAAACATAGAGACACCCAGGCCATTTTCACATACATTTCGTTCTTTTTTCTCTGGATTCTGTGTAGCTGAGGCAGATATTGACTGCATCTCCAATCCTGTCCCTTCCTAATGTGGATGAGAAAGATCTCACTTTGTTTTGTCGTCAGGTCACTCATGGACTGAGTGGTCACCATGGTACGTGGCCCACTAATGCGAGATCCCACATTTTATTATAAAAGTCAGCCTTAAGACAGATACGTATGATGCATTTCTACTGTCAGTAAGTATAGGGTTAAAACAAATATGTCAGTTCTTGTTAGTATTTTGTGATATGTGATATGCCTGCACTGCTATTCAGAAAGCAATCTGTGGGACATACAAGAGTGCTCTATACCCAACGCCAAGTAAACTTTGCAAATTTAGAAGTAACTCTGTAGGCCCAGATGGATCTATTCCTTTCCAGATTTTGAGAAGAATTACTAAAGTATTTTGTGCAAAATGACTTAATGGCTACTGGCGAATGCATAGATTTAAATTAGTAGACAGAACCATTAGATCAGCATTTGCATTTCTTTTGGGCTTTGCTGTTGCCTGTAAACTGGACCTCAGGAGAGAAGAGTTCTAGCAAGAACAAAGGTGATTAAGAGGGAAAGAAGGAGCTGACCTGTCTCCTTCAGTAAAATGCTAGAAGTTCTTCCTTGCTCAGACTGCCAGAGTTTTGTTATCATAGTATTATGCTAAGAATGGGCGTATGAGTTTAATACTCTTGGAGAACTCAAAAGATCTGAAAGGGTCTCTTTTGGGTAGAGAAGGCCAGAGTTAGCATGGTTTATATCCTTGCTGCATATTGTGAGGTTAGGCATATTAACATCTATGCAGTATGAACAATAGTGGATTAGGACCCTGGCATTAAACAGGGAATGTGCCGATGTGGCAGTACAAACATTGCTTTTGAGTCTGCAGCGTTCAGCAATGTTCCACACAGTTCTTCTCTTCCCATCTTGTCCARACCAGCTTCTCTTGGCTAGAAGCCATTTTTCCATGATAATGTCAATGGCTTTAGCAATGCTAAACAGGCTGTGCCTGTTATCTTCACATCTTTTATTTTTTTTTCCAGTTTCTTCATTGTTACAGCTGCTCAGCCAAATCGTCAACAATTTATTTCCCACAAACTGAATTGAGCCAATAACATTGTAATACAGTATAAATAGAGTGGCAATTGATTCCAATTAGGCAAAAGTTTCAGTGTTTCCAGGCTTGCAGCCAGTTTGTGGTTTATGAAATTTAACTAAGTTACAGAGCTTAATCAGCTTGTCACTAAAAAAAGTTCTAGCCAAAAAAAAAAAAAATCCTGGAAAAGAGGGGCATAAGGAGTGGTTAATAAGATCTTAATGATCTTAATGATGATTATTTTTACAAGAGTACTTGGTCATTAGCAGTACAGAACCGTAAAATAAGAACTCGTTCGCTCTTCAGGTGAACAGAGCTTTATAATGTTCACCAATTGGCATAGAAAGGTCACAAAGACGTTCGCTGTGCCTACTTGTAGGCTGAAAAAAGAAATAAGTGCTCATACAGGTATGATAAAAGGGAATCTGTGGTTTTTGAAAGCTATGGCAAATCATTTAAATGCCCTCCAAAACAAGAAGTTGTTGTACTGGTGCTGGAATCCCTGAACAAAATGCAAGAATCTTGCCATATTAGAACCAACATGGGTACATATACTTAAATGAAAGCTTACTGCTAATGAAGTTATGGAGAACTGAATGATTCCTGATGATACACTTAAAGAAATATACAGTGTATTCTTAAGTTTAAATTATAAGAGAAAATTGTCATTTGTATTTCAGATTATAAGATGGACAAAACTGTTGACATAATTGTTATAAATAACAATTAGAAACTTAATTTAAAGAAACTTAACTGTGATAACTTTGCTAATAGAGAGGAAGTGCTCTTCTATCACAGCTATTTGCCCAAATGCTGGCCTTGAAAATTTTTAAAAAGAGTTACAGGGAAAGCTTTTCAAAGCTTAAAAGGATTGCTGGGATAGCTAACATGATATGAGCAAGTATGATTGATTATATATATAGATATCTATGTCTATAGGTATAGATATCTCTATATATCTATATTTCTCTCTCTCTCTTTCTCTCTCTCTATATATAAAAGAAAGTGGCTGTATGYGTTTGTCTCCTCCCTCAAATTTTGATTCTGAAATGAAACTCGACAGCTAACATGACAGAGACATTTGTAAAATGTAGACACCAAAGGTTGTCCTATTTGGCTCAAAAGTTGGTGGGACATTCACTTAGCAGAGAGATGATCTGCCAGGTTAGTCCTGTATATGTCAGCTGCTTTGATTTATGTTTTTCCATGTCCCTAGAGAACACACCTTCACCTGATTGTAGTGTACTCTGTGTGAAACTTTCATTTTGGATCTATACTTGTAAAATCATTGAAAAAAAGAGAGGAAATGTGAAGACTGATAAAATCTAGTCATCTGGATGTTCACAATGCCATGAAAAGTCAAGTGTGAATCCTTGTAAAACAAAAAAAAAAAAAGAGAGAAAACAGGAATGACTTCAAGAATGTTATCTGAGAATGACCAGGAACTTGACAATGTGTTCACATTCCAGAGACTTGTACTCAAATTATTCTTCCAAATTAGGCAGAACAGAGATTTAAAAATAATCCTCCTAAATTGTTGGTATAATACAGTGGATACCTGTGCTTCCTTTTTTAGAAAATAAAAATTTGATCTAATCACCTGACACCAGAACAGAATTCACATATAATTAGGTATTTAGATCCTGTATGACCCATAATGTCATCACGGCAGCTATGATAARGTCTCAATTAGCATATGGCTTTTCTGAATCCAGTTCAACCAAGTAACAGGGTACTGGAAATCTATTGGCTTCAGTTGCATGTGTCCTTCACTAGTATTGCCTTAAGTCTAATTTTCACAGATATATCTGCAAAGAAGTTCTAGTGCATTCTGAAGCTGTTCAGCACTACTGAATGTTATGATTAAATCTATAGGGGAAAAAAAGGATAAAAACAAATGAGGTATGATACAAAAGACATAAGAGAATGAAAATATTGCAAGAAAAATATTTCTGTTATTGAAATCAAATTATGGTAATCTCAGGCATTATTCGTAATATAGGTTGGTGAGGGTCTTACTACCCAAAATATAATTTTGATCACCATAAAAGTGTTTGCAAAATTATCAAGCTAGCAGACACAAATGTTCACTTTAGATTCATACGACTAATCTTCTATTTCTTTTATTTAACAGCCTCTCATGTGGGGGAAAAGGGTCAATTTTCCTTTGAACAAAGAGTTCATCCTAGAGTCCTGGAGGTAAGAATGACACCATCAGCACCCYGCCCTCAGTGTCAAATCTATGTTTATGCCTTTAGCTAGAATGGGTAGGTCCCCAGGCAGAAAGCAGCATCACACTTGGGTAAGAGGATTGCTGGCTTGGACTGAGTACCATGAGAGGCGAATTTCAGGTTCAGAGACCAAGTTTATGCTGAAGGAGTGACAAATCTTACAGTTTCTTAACAGGTACAAGCAGTAACTTTAGTTCTTTGTTTAGCCTATACTCAAATCCACAATGGAATAACAACAGGTTTAAGCTAACTTAATGCTTCCTTTATTCCTAGAAGAGAAGCTATTGGCATATATTACTACAGTTTAGAAGCAGCTCTATTTTGCACTCAGCTGCACTTGTTACAAGAAACCTTTAGACACAAAGAAATAACAATACACTAGTTTTTAGCCTCTTTCCCATGACATTTATTTCCTTTTTGTTCACTACACAGTAGAATACTTAAAATACAGAACAAGTATTCTCTAATATGCTCTTGTTTTACCTGTATTGCTGTTTTATYATATTTAAACAACAGAAGACTATCATGCAACAGAGATTTGAACTTCTTTTATATAAGTTTCCACTATCTAAATCTGCTGATTCAAGGTGAAAGAACAGGAAAGAAAGGAGACTAGGCTTGTAAGGAGTGCTGCTATGAATTATTAGTGTTTTCATCTCACAGAGAGACCCTTTTGACAAAGGTACTGTAAAATTGCCACATTCAATAGGAARCTGTACAGAAATCTTTCTAAATTATTGCAATGTAGTATCTTATTTATCTAGTTCAAATTTGGTGCCTGAGATAAGACTTGATTAATTAAGAGTTTTCTGATTCTTCCATTAAAGATGCTATAAAAGTGCTACTAAAAGAAAGCTCATGTCTGTACTTGTATAAAGTTTATTTCTATGAATTGCTATGAATGGCTTCAACTGTGCATCAGCAGTTTTGTGAATGCACTTTTCTGASTACATGGTATAAATGCAAAAAGAACAGCTGTTAAATCTCTCAACAACATCTGTAACATTTCTTTTAAACACTGGAAAACCTGTTTTCTTTCATAACTAACTTTACATCTTGTTTGGTAATACTGGGTAATACTACATATAGTTCAGCTTTTGGGGAATTCTTTGTTCTCAGTAGTTATTCTTGTTCCATTTTAATTGAAAAGTTTTTCTTTGCCTTTTCTTTTTTGTGTGTATGTCTATAATAATATGAACACCAATAGCAGTAACACACAAATGATTGTATTTTGCAAAAAGTTAAAAACCTGCTTCAAATGTATGGTTAACCTTGTTTAGCATTATGTGTGAGCATAATTATTGCGAATATTCAAGAAAGTTCTGGATTACTAGTGAACGTATGGAAATAATATGGTCATATCGGTATGTTAATATTACTTCTAGTAATGCTTTAGGTAAAATTACTGTTTATTTCCAAACAAAAAAAATTGTACAATGAAAAATAGAAAATTAGAGTTCTTTTTGGCACAGTAAGTCAACACCAGAATCAATAGCTTTGTTCTTCATTTATCAAGATCTACCTCTCAGCAGTGAATTATGAGACAATATAATAACTCCACATCAATCTGTCTTTACTTTTATACAAACTGAGTTTTACTGTGTCAGTGTTGTCAACACTGCTGAATATTAATGTGAATAAAGTTAATTGCTGGGTGGATAAAGGTCTGATGCAGTCAAAGTGAAAAGGAAGCACCTAACTGAAATCTGTCATTTATGACAAGATGTAATTTATTTCCACTTCATGATATGTACTGACAGATTTCAAATCTTACTGTGGTCTTTACCATAAATTGCAATTATTATAATTCACAGTGACATTTGACCCAGAGGTTTTGACCTACTTCGCCACATATAAAAGGCTTCATGTCTCAGGAAATTCTTTTGCAAACTCCAGATTATACTTCTCATTTTAAATCCAATTGTTTGGACTCTACACTGAATATGGAGAATAAATTTTATGACTTGCAYTGCTTAGGAAGAAAAAGCATATTGTATTAGTTGAAACATGAAGTGTTTATGACAAAATATTTACAGATACTTATAGACTAAAATTACAATTAAATTTCAGTATTACTATACAATAATTAGTAAGTTTTACAATATTAGACACTGCAGACACATTAGTCTCATGAATTTGGCTGAATATATTTTATAATGAATCATCTTTTGTTTTAATAAGTGTTGAACTGGTACCATCAATAACGCAACTATACTGAATCATTAGTTTATTCGCTATATTGTTGCTCATCTGTTATCCAGTATACTCTATAAGAAAATTGCTCACGACTATTCAATTTTTGGACTCTTGCCAGATTCCTATTATGACTGAATTTGCAGTGAATGCTTCTAGGTCTACAAATCTAATTTTGAAGTCAGGATTTGTTATAAGACTTACTGATTTGTTATAAGACTTGCTATTTCTTAACTTTCATAAATATAATCTCAACTTATAAAATCTCTCTTAAAATTGTACCAATTTAGAAAATATTGCAAAGATTTTAAAGTTCATTAGATGACACAAGTAACATGAAAAAATTTTCTACTTCTAAAATATCAGATTTTCAAGAGATTTAAARTTCTTCAGAATCATCTGTAAGAAATCAGAGAAATTCTACTGCTGTATGTAACTATAGTTAGGGACCTAACTTAGGTCCCCCTAAGTTAGGGACCCATCAAATTGAAATATTTTTGGTTTAATATACTAAAGCTATTATTTTAATGGGGTTTTGAGAAATTTGATGCTAAAACAAATAAGTACTACACATTAGCATTATTTTTTTCCTAGTAATATTTCCCCTTAGAGAAAAAAGAATGTAATACTCACCTGTTATTTTTATTTATCCTTTACATTTAAAATGCAAGCAGAGCTTCTACACCTTATTTTGATGTCTGTCTCTCTAATTCTTCCCTTTCTTTATGTTGAATTTTTTGTAGAAGGTTTCTGATACAAGTAGCTGTGAAGGTACCGCTGTGATTTATGATTGCTGCATAGAGTTCTAATTAATTGCTTTATTTACCTTGACTGTACCTTTAGCTTCTCAGGTCCATAGTTTGTCACTAAGCAACCATCAGTGCTCTTTCCTTTGTGAAGCACCTTCTTTAGCTAAACACAATTATCTACATTTYCTCCAAACCTCCAAATTCCCATTGTCTTCCATAAGATCAGAATTAACATTCTCTACCTGCTTTTCTGCACAGCTGGGTTAACAGTCTTAAAGACAATGTGTAGAGAATTGGAAAGRGAAGAAAGAAAACAAACACTCTAATAATGTCACTTGGAATAGTGTACARATACCTACTTCTCTCCATAGAGGATATTTTCAATTTCTTCTACATGCCCAACCTGCTTTTCTGATAAACCAGTAAGAAGACTTCTGTGGTGTAGTAGCAGAGAAATCATACATGAAGGATAAGGTGAAGCTGAGAAGATATTTAGATGGTTTTTATTAGCAAGATTTTAAGCTTCATGCAGATTCCTATCTTCATGGAGCATGGACTAGAAAGTTAAAACTGTTACCAAAGGAGTGAATAAGCTGGYGGTAAATGGAAAAAACATGAATGGAGAAAATAGGATATCTTCAGAGTGTAATGTAAAGACCAACATCTACTAATGTTGTGAGCTGAATAAAGTGAAGAAGTTTTGATGGAACGTATGGAGAAATACAGAATAACTAACAGATGGTTTAGATATGACTTCTTATATCATAGGACTTGTTGAATATTGGGGAGGAAACATCCCTGAAAGACATTCTTATAAAGCTAGTGTTTTTGCCAGTCTTAAGAATGGTTTTTAGGCAGTACTCTTTCCATCATCCATTGTCTGTATAGATATATCATTCTTCATTGTTAAAAGCAGTATGAAAAATAAATATTTTGAATGTTTAAATTCTACAAAGCCTTTAAAATAAATGCAGAAATACTTTTTTGATTTTTTTCCAGTCACATGATGTACACTAGTAAGTAGCTTTTAACAAAAATATAACATTCTGCTGAAATTTATATTGCCTTTGTGGCAAACTCTTCTGTATTTTTCTCCCAGAATTTAATCTGAAAACTGACTGAAATTGTCTTGCAGCAAAAGGCAATGGAATGCTGCAATGCTTTTCCTGCATATTCTTTTTCTAAGTGATGCTAGAACTATTAAGATAGAAAAATCTTTTTCTTTTTTTTCTTCATTTTTCTTCATTTTGAAGATGCACTTTTGAAGATATTCAGGGTGAAGTTGAACATTTGAAGATGTTCAGGGTTTACATTGTTATTTGTAGGCTTAGAGAGGAAAGACAATAAAAAGTTACAATAGGAGTAAATATTGTAGTAAAGACATCAGGAAAAATCTACATCAAAAAACTCAGATTCACTACTGTAGATGAACTACTTAGAATAATCAGGTATTTCAGGAAGGATTCTACATTTCATTTTTAAAATATCATTATATGCCATACTACAATCCATCTACATGCTTACAAAATGAACTAGAAGTACTAATTTGGATAGCAATGTGAAGCGAATTATATCTAAAGGCACCTTTTGCTTCCTTGAGCTATTTTTATCTGCAAGACTTATCTCCTGACTGCACTCAAGAGAGCTGTATAAGTGAGATTTCTCTTGTAGGAGGCATCTCCTCAACAGAAGTGCTGAGTTTGCATTAAAGCATTGAAAAGTGGAAACTCTTCACAGAATGAAAAAGTAATCTTAAATTCAGTCTCTGGTCCCCTGAAAGCCACCGTACCTGCAATTTAGACCTCTAGGAAACCTTAAGTGCAAGGTTTATTGTATCCTTTCTAACATCTAATTTCAAGTATCCAATGTCAAAAGAAAAACTTTATCTGTCATCTGTTAACTATCTGTTTCCATAATCCTTTGCCAATTGGTAGTGTAACCATCCCTATGGCCAATAAACATATGAAGAACAAGAGGATTAATATATTTTACTTGTTCCTTCATTCTAAATTAATTAATTTAGACATGTATCCATGCTCAGATATCCAGATTATGTATATTTAAAATACAAGTACCTGGACATTTAGCTAAAAGAGTGGATACAGTTTATTCTGGTTTAATTAATATGATTCAGAAACAGGCAGAGACTTGTTATAAAACTTTGCCTATAACAAGTCTGTTATAAGGTTAAGTGTACGGAACTCATGGTCTTAGATTTTAGGCTACTGAGCACATGCCTAAAAAAATAGTGATAATTTGTTTGTTGGTTGGAGCAATAGATATGTGAAGGTTTGGACACATGCTCAGTGTAACCTATCCTTTGTCCTACTAGTTGGACATGCTGACTGTGGGGATGAAACATGTTTATGGTAGTAAGTTAAAAACACCCTCCTCTCTGGCCATGGAAAGGGTGTCATTGTGAGTAATAAATCCTATCATCAAGAACTTCTTCTAATCAGAATTTCTAAACACCTTCAGTGCTTGTCCATGGGATCAGATTTACTATACACAAATACCTTATAAATCTGCCAAAAGGCATAAATCCAGGCAGCAAGGCTTTTTTTTCCTCRACATATGCTATGTTTTTAATAAGAACCTTGCTTTTTTTTCAGACTTATCTTTCTGTTAAGGCAGAATTGAAAGCAAAGGCCTTGAAAGTAGTTAGAAAAACAGTGTAATCACTAAGATACCATTATCCTGTCTCTTGTAGCTTTTATATTTGAGCTTCACAAAGCTGGGGACAGCAAATTACTCATTTGATACCTGAGCAGCATAACGAAGACTGAAATCTGGGCTATTAATGATCTTTTCACAGTGTTTGGGAGATTCTCTGTAAGAGCTCGTGTGTAGCACAGATGCTGGCTGTCTACATTATTTCTAGGCACCCAACAAAATACAGAGGTGGAAAGTGTCATTTATCCTAGATAGGCTAATGCTGAAAGAAATCTTATTTCTGTATGAAAGCAGTTCTAAAGAAGGAAATGATTTTCTAGGAGACCAGATGCAACCTGAAGAAAAACATTTGGTTTAAAAAAATCCTTTTCTTTTTTTTTTGTAAGAAGTTACAAAAAGAAGTTAAGATACATTAAGAAGTTAAGATACATTAACAGGTATCTTGAATGAATAATCATCAAAAATAAGTAATCAAAATTTTTGGTTAATTAATGTGACAATTAATTAGACTATATAGAGATAAATTATTTATTCAAAACAAGATCATCCAAGCAGAATTTTATGCCTATTCTTTTCAAAATACATTTGAGTTAAATAAGATCTTTTGGCAAAATAACACCATTTTTTTGTTAGACTAAAATCACAAAGTACATTTTTAAAATTTGATTTGTTGATAAATTGATAGTAATTCTTATCACAGATTTTTCCAATAACTCCTGACGGGGGGGATAGGAAAGAATATCAGCAGGTTTGATGGTAAAATGCTGGTGCAAGAAAGATGAACTGGTTTGCTCAAAGCCTCACAAGTGCAGGAGACCTGGAAATTCATCTYGGGCCTACAAGCTTCATGCTGTAATCAAAATATAATCATCTTCTGTCTCTTCTCACCTCTCTCCTTGTGCCCCCTTATTAATCATTTAAGTGTAGCTGCTGCAGAGTAATGTTGCTAATTCCAAAGATAGTTTATAGTTTTGTTTATTTTTCTAGATCCATTATCTGAGTTAGTGAAATATGTGTATGGAAATAATGTCATTATTTCCTCCTTTTTATCGTCTAGTAAATGGCACACACCAGCAAGAAGTGCAAGCCTCAACATGAGTGGCCTCAAAGGCAAATACAAATTTTCATGCATTAGCTTAATGGAACTTTTTTTTTGTGTTGTTTTGTTTCTGGTCTGATTTTGATAAATCTGTTAGGACAGTATTGTGCTTGGGAACATTTCAAGTAACAGAACTTCATGAAGAAAACGCTATTCAGAGCTTTATGGGGCAAATTGATGGCAGAACCTTGAAGTAAAACTTGGAGAGAATCAGGTAGGTATAGACTGTGGTGACATATTTCCTACTAGGTAGCAGTAGATGAACATCTGTGGAGAAACCAATATCACCAGGAAGGAGGCGGAAGTTTGTTTGAAGTAAAGTAAAAGAGCAGTTCTGGTGGGGAAATACAGAATGAGCATATGTCTGCTCCACATGGATATTAAACTTTGGATGACATTTTCCTTAAAAAAGAAAATAATCCTCTAATATTTCTTCTTTTTCTGTGGACTATCTGCTACAATATTTGTGATAATTTGCAAATCATCCTTCAGGCATCACTTAACCTATCTAAATGCAGAAAAGTGAGTCTGGAATACTATCAAAACACATATTGAATCAGAAGACCCATTCAGCTTCAGCAGCAATGTAAGAGGCCTGTTCTTTATTATGCTTGTGAAGTGTTTAATTTAAGCTGTTAATGGTTACCTATGTCGGGCCTAGAGCTATGCAGATTTAGTTTAAAAAATCCATAAACAAAAAACCCACCACCTCCCCACATTTTTTCATTTTCCAAAACCAGAGACAGAGAGGCTCAGAGAGAAGTAAAAGCACTTTCTAGAAAGTACAAAGATTGTTAGCGTAAAATATCTTTTCCAGAATCAAAACAATAATTTTTAGTCAAGCTTAAAGTATTGTAACTTTTGCACTTTGGACTGTCAAGGTGCTTCCTAGAATAAGGTATTTTTCAACAGAATTTACCGTATTACAGGATTTATAGAATTAAACAATTATGTATATATCATAGGAAAAATTTACACTTGACCCTTAAGGCTATTTTGTCTTTGCTACAGAGTGATAATTATATATACAGAAGTGTCATGTTTGCTTTGCATGGGTTTACTTAGTCTCACAGAAGACAGTAGTTAATCGACCCTAGCTAATTAGGATGTGGGCATGGCTAGAGGAATTAGAATAGTTAAGAAGAAAGTGGCAGATGTCTGGAAATGCATTTGGCAAAATTTAGGCTAGAATTCAAGATGAACAGTTGTGTACCTTAAATAGCTCCCAAAATACGAAGGTTACAGTGAAAATGTTTCCTAGAAGAGATGTTCCTCACATCAAGTTGTTCTGAAGATTGACTATTTAGAGCAGGATGTTGATTAGGTAAATTCAGATGCCTTTGAAAAGTACACAAAATTCAAAAAACAAAAAGATTGTAGCATGCAGAGAAAGGTAAAAGTTGTAAAAGTTTATAGTTCATACTGAAAAGATTGGAGGCTTTGGGGTTACTGGTCTGGAAAATGGGAACTGCATCATAATATGGTTAAACCTGGAGCAAGAGATTTTCACGAGAACAATATGAAGTATTTATTAAAAAGGCATCTTAGGTGTCTAGGGTTTTTTAGACAACTAGTGAGTTTTGCTAGCTTTGTGCTCACAATATTCTGTGTGAGGATGCCAAGCTTCACTATGAAGCCCAACTCCATTTCAAATATTAAATATTTGTTACTATTTTTACATGTTTTTTCTTTCCTTTGAGTAAAACCTAGTTTAATAAGCAAATAAACATTGCTCTATTTGAAGTTGTCAGTAAAACAGCATACACAGAGCCCAAATAAAAGGCAAAAGGCTAAGATCTTTACATAGAGCATTTATACTTTCCACAGAAAGTTACACTTTTGTCCAGGGTTATGTATTTTGACATGCAGATTTCAAAATGATTCCTAGACCAATTTAGGAACCAAAAAATTAAATATTAGCGTAAGAAAATGAATTTAACTGTGTAATAATCTTTACTAAAGTGATAAAATTATGCCCTAATAAACTTCAATAAGCAAGTAGGCAAGAAGAAAATCTAATTTCTTGCACAGCAATAGTTCTAGAAAAGGAATAACTATTTTGTTTGTAAATTACTCAGACATTATGTAATAATCAGAGTGTAATTAAGAAAAGAAAAGGTTGCTTAATAATGGCATCCAATAAACTACTAATAAAACTTTCTCAAGGCTGAAGAGATTTATTTCCATGACAGTCTCTTAGGAATTCAGCTGTAGTTCCTTGATGACAAGTAATGACTATGACAAGTAATGACTTTGTTTTTCTGTTAGTGCTGTCTTGGTTTGGATAACAACAGATTTTTAAAGGACAAATAGTACACATTAAACTCTTTCCCATTTATTTCCACTGTTTGCTGGATTATTTACCAAAGAATCTTGATTAGACTTTTCTTGTAATACACAGATAAGTTTATCATTTCAAAATAGATTCTTTTGGATCACACTGGAATAGGAATTCACATTACATTGTTGCTATACCTAAACAGTAATTTTTTTTGCTGTTGTTGCTAAGTATTTTGGGATTATTAAACTAAATCAAATTATACCTAAATTAGACTATACAAAATGCCGTTGTAACATAATACTGATGGATCCATTTAGTTTGTGTGGTTTTGTCTGATTTTAAAACAGGCTAAGTGATCATGCTGTAGTAGAGTCACTGTGGTTTATAGTACCAGAACTGGATTTCAAGAAAAGATTTAAAAAAAAAAACAGTCCTGACTGTACTTGCATTTTCCATTTTCCAGTACCTGCAAAATGCACTCTCATGAAAAAAATAAGAAATAAGTTATGTATGTTTTTTATAAAACACTGTGATCTTTCTTTTCCAGAGCAATACATAAATTAGTATCTGAAAATGTATTTGTACATGTATAGTTCAAATCCTACTGCAGCTGCCAGTTGGACAAATCCATAAGAAATCTGCAGTAATACAGAATGGAACAGAATAGGGCAGGTGTATTTTTTGTATGTGATTCTTAATGCTTGTTTAGTTCTTGACTGGGTGTTAATTAAAAATCTGTAGCACTTCAATTGTTGAAAAGTCAATGAATGAAATTGCAAGATTGCCATTTGGTAATAGAGTAGTAAAGGAAGCAATGCAGGTTAAGCTTCATTCCAAAATTATTACAGGTAAAAATCAAATAGCAGAAGAGTTGGGTAATAAACTAAGTCTCTGGCTAAATCTGTATCATACAGCTAGAATGCACCATCCTTATACTTCCAGTAGATGGCAGGTACTTCAAACTTTCTAAAACAACAAAACTATTTTCTTGATTTTTGAAAGTATAAGATGCCATTATCTCAGAAACTTTGTTTATGATACTACTGTGTTTATATTACTGTGTAATGTGTATATAACAGTATTCTATTTATAATACTACTGAGACTGCTCTTCTTAATTTCCTTGGGAGATTTGCTGTGGACTCATCAGTATTTAATGTCATAAATGCTAGTTTATCCTGACTGAGGTTTGTGAGTTCATGATATTACCTCTCTGTTTTAGAAATGGGAAAATTAAGATGCTCAGAGATTAAATTCAAAAATTTTTACTAATTTTAATTGAACTTTCCTGTGTCATGGTTAGCACTATAACATTCCAAATATGTAATACTCCAGATTTACAACTACGTAATACTATAGATTTACAAATAAGTAAATACAAAAGTTTTAATAGTTTCCATTACAGTTAAGAGTGCACAGGTTTAATACAGAAAATGAAAATTTCACAATTTGTGACAGCTTCTGGGATGGATTTTTTTAATTAAAAAAGACTTAAATCACACAGGAACTACCATATAACAAAATGTTATATAATTTTGTATAAAATGTAATTATGTATAAAATGTAATTTTATTAAACAAAACTATACAGACTTCATCAATCTTCATCATGAAGCCGCRTCTTGAGCTCTTTCTGGTCTTCCTGCCTTATTCCAGCTTTGACACCAGACGAGACAGCACCTGCTTGCAGGACTGCAGCGCTCTGTTGCCGTATCCACACTCTGCTCAGTCACAGCACTGCGGAGAGTGGGTGGAGGCACCTACCAGTGTGTTCACCTTGGTCGGTTTGTCTGCTCAAGCACACTATATGAATATTAATTATTCTACTCATTTCCCATCTGGCAGCCCCCATTCCCCAAGCATGTCTCATTAAATTCCAGATGGTTCATCTTTGGCCTTGGTTAACCTTTCTGTCCTGTAACTAAAATTAGCACCCACTGGTTTTCCTTTTTGTTTTCTTCCCACCAAACCTTCAACCTGGCTGCTTATTTCATTGTAGGTGCCAGATTATTTCATTTCTCCCTCCTCTCGCCAAGACGGGTCATGTCTTTCTAGTTGCCATCCTTGCTCTGACTTTCCCCCCAAGCACCACCATCAGCTCCTGTTCCAATCTACCCGCTATTCATTGTCCAGCTTCAGTGTTTCACAGTTTACACAACTGACTCCCGTCTGCCTTCATTAGCTCCCTTCAGCTCAGGTGCCATGATCAATCATTTCTCCTGTCACTCTCCATCAGCCAGTTTTAAGACTTGAATGAAGAACTTMATTTTTCTGCATTGTCTGGAAATCACAAAGTGAGGTCCTATGCCATGTCATGAAAAAATTACAATATGGAATGGTAGCAAACGTGATTATCTGTTTCAGTCCAGTGCCTAATACTGAGTTCCTCCCCAAAAGGAAATGTTCATGCAAGGAAGTCTGACTTTTGTCAAGTACTCCAAGGCTTGTTTGCTCATTAGCTCTGTGAGGATGGCAAATATCCAGTCTTGTGAAAAAACGTGTGAGAGATTCAAGTTACAATGCAGCCAGCATAGAATATTATGAAGCATCTACTGAGTATGTACAAACTGAAGTGTTCCTAAGGCCTGTTACTTGAAGAAAATTTGGTATTTTCAGGAAATGAGAAGGCATCTATAGGAAAGAAAAAAAAACCTGCTAAACCTCACTCTCTGCTTATAAATATGGGAATAGTAGTTTTTTGATGAAAAATGCAAGAGAAGTTTTTACATTGTAATTTATTTCCACCTTCATTCCTGGAAGCTATGCAATTTTTTTTTGAATTAAAATAAAAATGATCTTATGCAGATGCCAAACATTAAATATTTCAGCCAAATTCTTTAAATCCAACAGAGTTGTAAGCAACAGAAAAGAGAAAACTAACCTTAATAAAAGGCAGGAAAYTTTAATGCTAGGTGATGATACCAGCTCTACATTTAATATATATTTATACAAAGCACGTGTGGTGGCAACAGCCATGTGGAAAGAACAAGGTACTTGTCATACCATTTCCAGTGATGCATTTTCACGTTGTTTGGAAAACATGGAAACATTTTTAGTATATGTGATATTACTCCACTTTGACCATCATACTCACAGCTTGGATCATGAGGACAGATTTGATTGAGTAGCCAGAAGAATTTCTGTTGAAGCCAACTATTTCTTTAACKCAATCCTATTTATCGAAAAGTACAAAATCTTTTACTAAACACAGAAGGAAGAAAACAAAGATACTATCTTTGTATGTGTTGCCATGGCTCAGTTAGCAATCAGAACAAAAAAATGCCCCCATGTTTTTTTTTGATGATCCTGCTCCCAGGGTTTCTTTGGAATTCTGTAACTTTTCATTCTCTGTTGTACTTTCTGCTGTGCCTCTCTTACATACCTAGATGTACCATACATACACCCACTATACATCTATTGGATAAAATTGAGGATTTTCATGTAATTAAAAATATATTATATATGTGCATTAATTATAGACCTGTCTGAATTTAGCCAGTCTCTAGCCAGTCACGGCTTTTTACTGTAGAAATAAGAAATGTGCCCCTAATAAGTAACTAAAGCACCATTGCTAATATAGCTAAGATTTAGGTGATTTAAGTGAAAGTTTTTTCAGAATTAAACGATTAAAAATTCTAGCTATATATTTTTCACTTAAATAGTTTGCTTCATATTCCATTATGCAAAATAACAAAGGGGCACTTAACATACAAGTGGAAAAGGACAATTATTTTCTTAGATAAAGAATGCTTAATGCTGATGAGCAAACCTGATATTTCATTAGGACCGAGTAGCACGATTAACCTCAGCWGTCTTATATAATTTTGGTCACTTCTTTTGACATGGGAAAGGTAATCTTTCCCTGACAATACAGAAAAAAAAAGGTTATTGAAAGCGTTGAGGAAATAGGCCAGAATAAATGATGATCACTACCTAATGTTATTGCAATACTTTGTCATCCAGAGTCTAGAATCTATTCCCTGTGAATATATTACTGTTAAAAAAAGACATGGAAGAGATAATGGAGTTTTGACACGGCACTTTGTAGTCAGTTTATTTCACAAGTGTTGAAGGCTGGTTGAGAAAGTGGAAATTTTAAAAAGATCTTCTCACATGCTCCAAATATGTCACCCAGATCTAGAACAAAACCYCTCAATGAGTATTTATGGATTGTACTCTACAATAATTTCTTTTACACTTCTCTTGCATCATGGTATTAGTGTGTGTATCTTAAACATGCTTCCTTTATTTGACACGATCTCTACTGGGGAATGTTCTTCAGGAATTTATTTCCGTATCATGTTGCTATTCCTTTTGTGCAACATTACCACACAGTAGGGCCACAACACAAAACATGTTCAGAAGGATTTTCCTAAGAAACATACCTTCAAAGTATGCCTCAAAGTATGTACAGTGGCAAGTTTTAAGAAAAATTCAGAGTAAAACGTGACAGAGAATAATGCAAAGGAKATTAGCAGAGTTTTCTGAATTCAAATTAAATTATTAAATATCCTATGTACTGCAGATTCAGTGTAGATCTCCAGCCAAATGGAATCATCAATAAAAAAGCTATCAGATTATATTAAACTTTATTCTAGTAATAAGAAATTCCTGCAAAYTGGAAGAAAAAAAAAGAAGATAGAAATGACCTTTTTTGTGCAGGTTGTGTAGCTACAATAAATGGCATTGAAAATGTGACTTATATTACAAACAACCTAGAAAAAAATCCCAGAAAAAAATCTCAAAAATTAAACCCCAAACTCCCAAATCATGGTTGTCAGTATTTTGACTCTGTTTACTGAAAAGCCACACAAACAGTTGTACTACCTCCTTTCCTCTGGCACATTTAGTTCATTCTTCTTGTGTTTTGTCACCAGCTGAGCATAATAATAGCATTTGATTTTGCTTCAGAACAAGATCTGTTTTTACTGAAATGCTCCAGGCTGCTACATATGTGTAGGGTAAACAAGGCCTGGCCTACTCAGTTTTCCTCTTTGCTCRGTGACAAATGCAAACAGAGAATACCAGCACCTCTGGTGTCTCTGCCCAGCTACAGTTGTAAAGTGGCCCTGGTCTTCTTGTTTACTTGTAGATGTCAAGAACAAGTTTCCTGTTCTCTGGATGCTTAAGCCAGAAATCTAATAATAAACACATGTATGAAAGTGGGAGCCATTACTCGTAGGAAATTAAATCATAAACTATGTATAAAAAATGTTTGAAGTAGATGTTTACTGGAATTTTCAAAAACATTATTTGAAATACAGCAGCTAGCTCTCTCTGAAATCAAGAGGGTGACTACACTAACACAATCGTTTTGGAAGCACTACTATGAAAACTTTTTAAAGCATGAAACCTGGCACAAATTAGCCAAATAATCAAAGCTGGATATGGAACTGGAGAACACAGTTACCTCAGAGCCCCTGTATAGACAAATAAGAGACAAACATTTCAGAAGACATTCAGTTCACACAACACACAGAGATGTGTCTCTCACCATTGACTTGGTAAGCAACCTAAAGTAATTCATTTGTAGGAGCCTCTACCAAGTTCTAGACCTAAAGGGCAAGAGAATTGTTAGTTCTAGGAATCCAGAAATTTCAGACTGCYGAATATAAAATTGTTCAACATCAGTGTGTGGACCAGATACAGGATTTCTGATGACTTGAAAAATAAAAAGGAGAAAAGAAAAAGATTTTTTTTGTATTATAAAGACTGAAGTTTTAAATGCTGGCATCAAATGAGAACACATTTTTGCAGTCCTGTTGAAAGATTTCAGTGCTTTTTCATAWGAAAGAAAGAAATCTTTGAAAATAGAATAAAGAAAAGGGTATCCATTTTATATGATGATATAATAATCAGCAAAGATGATCTTAGATGTGCATTTATTTTCTTCATACTTGCCTTAATCACCACAGCACCACAGATCCATCATTGTAACTTAGGCCTAGATGGTCATTCAAGTAAGTGATCAATATTTTGAAAAATGCATTGAGTATACATGGCTCTGCTTGTAAAATAAAGTTAGAGAAACTACTTCCCTTTAAATGCTGGATTCCTGCCGGTGAGAGGTAAGCCATAAGACTCAGACAGAGACCGGTAATCTTGCATATAAAGCAGTCTATTACACTTGTCTTCCCTTTGTTATGATTCATTTAATTCCCATTTTTTTTTTCCAGGATAGCTAATATTCAGTTGTCATATTATACCTTGAAATAAGCCCAGCTCTTGCAATAAAATGTAACTTTTCCTGTGTCTATTGAAGTCTACAGTGTCAGAGACTGTGAATGTGACATGGTTGGGTATTTCTAATAAAACGATTTTTCAGTCCATATATATATCAGGGGTGATACTATGCAGCTTTTGTTTGGGTTTCAGATCTTGTGCAGATCACAAGTCATATTTTCCATTTTGGTTGGATTGTAAATAGAAGGAATCTTAAGAAGAACCCTATATATCAAACTTTGATCAGGAAACATGATAGATCTTCCTGYTATTCTATACCTCTAATGTTTATTTAATAATTATTTTTAAAATCCTTGTCAAATATTTATGTATAGCTTTTAAAGCTATAATAAAATGAAGCAAATCTTTAAACCAAAGAGTCTCTGAACTCAAAAATATAAGATAATTCTATAGGTCCAGCAAAAACTTTGAGAGCATGTTTGCCAAGTGTTCATATCCCCTTCCTTTGTGCTAATAGCAATCTGTGGGAGAAGGCTCATGAATATCACGGGATTCCTGTGCAGCCAAATATGTGTTATGTTATTCCTGAAAGGAATAAGGGAAGCAATCTCAGACAAGAAGAGCAGGCTCAGACTTTTGCAAAAAAACACTGCAGTTACAACAGCTGAACTCCATCCCAAGCAGAATAAACTTTTGACGAAGAGATCTGACGGAAATRTTGAACATCAATCTTAATGAATGGTATACAGGGCAAATGCTCTAAGTGATCTTATTTCAAGAAGCACTTTGCGAGTGTTAACTACAGAAATCAGAACTTAATCCCGCTTCTTACTATGTATTCAACATAAAGATTTAATTTGATCTCGTGTTATGGATGAAAATTTAAATATGCCAGAGTCAGGAAATTCAAAATGCAGGTTCTCACAGCCGCTGGCATTGAGCCCCTTTGCAGAGATGTAAAATTTTCTCCAAACAATGCTGTGAGTAATGCCTCCGTGGCTACAATGGAGCTAAGTGACAGTTGCTGTGAAAAACACAAAACTCAATTTCCTGACTGTTCACATCCTCTTGAATTAACATAAATATTTGCAATGAATATAATACTTGGCATTCCGCACTGAATTGTTTTGGCTTTTGTAAAAMCAGATGATTTTTCACTGGAAAGCATGTATGTAATCTAGCAACTACCGATTCAATTTAATGAAGTGATGTATGTTAAATACACTTCAAATATTTAAATATACCAACAGCTGATATTTTTAGTGTATGATTTGCATGTTTCATCTATTGCAAAATGTCTGGGAAAATTAGGTGCAAAACACTGAAAACTCTAAGCAGGCATTGGTTGAAATTAGAAAAAAAWATGTGTTTCAGATCATTTGCTCCTCTGTTTCCCCTCCATGATCCTCAAAGTGGCCGACAAGATTTTATTTGCTCATGCTGAGATACTTATTCCTGGTTGCAGATTCTCATGATTTATGAAACTTAACTAAATGTATCTGTCTATTCTGGTGAACACAGAAAAGGAAGCTTATGATGAGAAGCAGCTGCAAGAGCCTACAAAGCATATAGATCAATCACCTTAATATTAAAAATGTGAATCTTTGGAGTGCTGATAAATATAATTAACTATTTCCTAGACTGCATCACCTGAGACAGGTCAAAGTAATACAGWGCAGCTGTTCTATGATCCCCTGACCCCAGCTGTCATGGCTGCAATTAATGTGAACAAGACAAACAGGACCACCTAGGATTTTAATGGGTTAGGCTTTACATAAGGTCCTGGTCTTCACTACATTTTCAAGGACTTTCACATCTCAGTACCTTAAAAAGAAGATACCAAAATCACATAAAATGATCATTTTCTTCAAGTAAATTCAAAATGCAAAATAGTTTGAATACATTTATCTAGATACTGATAAAGAATTCTCCCTAATGATGAATGCTCAGGTTTGAATTAAAAGAAGCATTTGGAGTTTTCACCATCCAACATAARTGAACAGTCTCACAGGACAGAGGACAAAGCCCTTCTGCCTTGGCAAGAAGCAGGTTGGAGGGGGGGAAGTGATTATTTTGCTAGTTTGACATTTGTGACACCTGGATTTAATTCCTGGCTCACCCACAGAGTAGTGTGGTGAGTAATTGATGAGAATCTGTTTCAGCTGTAAAGCACAGTGGTATAAAATTAAGCCTTGAATGCCTTAATCTGGACACTAACAGCAGGCTATGTAAAGTGTAAAGCTTAGATTTAGGCTAGTTTAAAGCAAGGCTGGATAGCTTTTTTTTTTCAGAGTTTTGTGAATTGCAAATGTACTTTCATCCATGTTGCTGAACAGGAACATAGTAGTTCTGCTCTGTTTTGTGAAGCTGCTGTAAAGAATACTTCAGAATAGTTAGCTAGTCAGATAGCTTCATGTAAATCCTTGAAAAWATATATATATATCTAAAATAAATTGATACTGTAATATCTGCAAGGTACCTGGTGCAGTCCACTGACCTAAGTGCTTAGTAAAGGTCGGTGTTCAAAGTTGGCTTATAAAGCATGAATAATTTTTTTTTTTCTAGCAATATTAGAATTGGGTTCTTACCSTGAGCCATAGCACACACAAATAATATAAATATATATATATATTTATATGTAAAAAATATATAGCACAGAAGCTGGAATAAATCCCAGAGTCATGTTATCTAGCCCCATCAAGAAAAACTTCAATCTGTGTGTTTAGATTATCTCAGTTAGATACAGCCTTTTTGAATGCAAAAAATCCAGTTCCAGCTGTACAATTCAAATTTAGCAGCAGTTGCTGAATTATGCAGGAATAAGTGGCTTTTCTTTACAAGTTTTGGAGCAGCTTTCTGAAGCTATATTGTTTTGTATTAATGCATCACAAAGATTATTGAAAAATATCATTAGTGATGATCAGAAATACAGGGAAAAAGCTAAGTTTGTCCTTATGCTGTCTGCTTGCAAATTGGCTATAGTTTTTGAATTGAAATGAATACTATTTAATAAAGAAAATCATATTTCTTGTTTCAGCACAGCAGACCCTTATCTACCATAGTAACCTTTCTGTGGAGCTGCAGGGTTTGGTCATGGTTTTGGTATTAGGGATGTATATTTATGTTCATACAGTTGTTCATCCAGTTGCATTTTTAAGTGATTTTTTTTTCAATTATTAGGTGATTAACAAGAATTTATTTAAAGCCTGGCTTTAATTTATTTAAAGAAAGCAGCCTGGATCAGCAGCCAGAAGTTCCTCATTGCTTCTTCTGTACCTGTCTGCCTTGGTGTGGAGTATAGTCTCACCAGACAACACCTCTTTGTCTTGTCTATTGACTCTCCAGTTGAAGATAGACTTAAGGATAAATTCCATACTCAAAAAGATACTGTGGACTTGATTCATCCTAGGCAGAAGAAGCAAAATTCTTGTAAAATTTTTTTAAGGTCAAATACATGTCTCAAAGCSAAATGGACACAGGGGTCAGTACATGCAAAGCCATCTCTGTAACATCCTAGGAATGGCCACTTTTTTTCTGCATTTTACAATTTCCTTATTTATATAGCCAAGGATGACAATTCCACATCATTACACAGAACTTCATGTTGAGATGTTTGTGCACTATGACTAGGAAAATATACACTTTTGTTTCCTCCTGTAATTAAGCTTAAATTAAGTCTTAAAAGAAAAGGAATTACATTCAGTATTCAGCAATGAAGTCTTTTGTATGTGCAATTTTTTCTTCTATCTTGGAGTAAGGCACAGGAACAGAGCTTTTGTTTTCAATGTGTATTTAGTCCAAGGAGGTTATCCTATATAAACATATGATGTAATCTGTGCAAGAGTGAACTTTTATAAGTTATTTACAAGGCTTGTATGGAACAATCTGTACTGTTCACACGGTATATAGTATGTGTTTATATAGTTTAACTGACTTCTAAGTTCTGCATGTAAAAATGAAATGATTTGTTTCTTAATGAAACATACCAACGGAAAACTGTAAGATAAAGAGAAGATTGAAAGGAAAATACAGTTAAATTGATGGAAAATACAGTTATAAATATCTTAAAATCTAAACTGTTGAAATATTAAGGCTGTATGAAAAATGCAAACATTACCAAAAAAAAGTTATAATTAAACAATTCCAGTACTGCCTACAATTAAGTAAGGAGGGAAAGCATGTGGAAGATTGCTGGGTGAGATCTTTTTGTAYTTATTGTACCTTAAAGTGTAATGTTTTGCATTCATAACTAGCTAATACAAACACTTCCTATCTGAATACCCTTTCAGAGTAAGAAGATACTTTTATTGTCTGGAATCACTTTTAATTAGTTTTTAAAAATRTGACACTGCAATGAATGAGTGCTAGAAGAGAATCCAAACAGGATACTCCTGTAGGTTATTTCTAATGATGCAGACATGATTTGTAAACTGAGTATTTTAATATTAAAACATATTTTTGAGGTAGATTTACAATCACATTAATAGAAACAAGGTAACCCTAGACGAATCTAGTACCCTAGTAAAAATATTAGCCTAGAGGGGCAGGGCTGGGCTGGTGAATCACTGCTGTCCCTTGCTCTCCTGGGCAGTTCGTGGGAAGTGAAGAGAGACAAGCAAAACTTCTCTGAGATTAGCCTGGGTGACTTCAGAGCCAACAGGTAACAGCAGTATCTACTGGTGGGATCCTCTGCAAGGAAGGTAAGAGGAAACTCATTCCCAAAGTGGGAATGCTGCTGCTSTGGCCTGAGAAGAGGCAGGGGAAAGTGCAGCACATCAGGAAGCGTGAACRGGCACCAGGCCACAGGAGAGCTCAGGCTGGGGCTCAGGAGGCCTCTAGGCCAACCTTGTGCCCAGAGCTGGGCTAGCTGTGAGGTCAGATGAGACTGCTTGGGTCTTGAACACCTAAGGCTTTGCTACCAGTATCTCCCAAGTGTACACTGGGCAGAAGGTGCAAGAGACCCAGAAAGAGCCTTTCTGCTTTGACTGATGTTTAAGGTAGTTCTAAATCCCTGTAGTCACTGCAGGCCGCAGCAGTAGCTGGGAGCCCAACAGCGGCCKTTCTCCTCACATGCCACATCTCATGTGGCACGTTAGGAGTGTGCTCCACAGTGGGCTATGTCGATATCCAACTAGGTGGAATGGGAAAGGCTGCCAGGGCATGAAGAGGAGTCTCTGTAGAAAAATTACTGTTGCTGAACTGCAAAACAGCTGCAGCAGAGCTACGTCTTAGTACTACCCTGACTGTGAAAGGGGCCTAAGAAGTGCTGTCAGCTGCGATCGGGTATGTAGAAATAAGACTGGTATATAAGGTAAAGGAGAGGCAAGAGGGTCGGGAAAATAAAATCCTGCCCTGGCACTTGGGCCAGCAGCAGCCTAGGTCATACTAGAAAGAGAGGGACATGAAGGACTGCAGGATGGTGGGATTCAGTGGTTGTGCATAGATTGCACAGCACACATCATGGGCAGGAGGACACACAGAAAGGGGTGCGAAAGAGACTTAGAAAAGTAACAGGGGCCCAAGGTGATGCCCATTTCATTATCAAATCTTACAAGTAGGTAAACCTTAGAAATAAGGTATTTTAGCACTAATTAAAGGATCCTTTTTGCCTTTGCCTGTGTGTCTGAGCCAGATTGGTACGTGTAGTTGAGCGGATGTATTTATCAGGGTGTGTTAGTAAAAAATGACAGTACATAATGAAACAGATGGTGTAGGTGGTAAGATGGTGAAAATGCATTGACCTGCTGCAGTTCCTAGCCACAGCATAGTCATTTCAACTGAACCAACAGGGGTCAGGTGGAGTATATCTTAAACCTCCTTACTGACATGAGAATCCTACCSTAGGAAAACCTTTGTTTCTCCTCCTTTTCCACGAATCTTCGCTCCTTCCCTTTCCCTCTTTTCCAACTTTTCATTTTTGTGAGGTGGAACCAAAGCAGCAGCAATGACCAACTTATGCAAATTTAAAAAAAATAATAACAATTTGTGTAAGAAATCTGTTGATCTCTTGTTCTTATGKGCAGTCTCTCTTATCTCATTAAATCACTTTAACTGGAGAAGATCATTAAGGAGAAAGGAAAGGTTTTTGCTGATTGTCTTGCCTCTACTGTCTCAAAAAAATCCAATTATTACTTAGGTCTGTCCACAGTTTAAGTATTCATACTGCAATTATTAAGAACTTACCATAATTTTACCATAGTTTATTCAAATTAGATTGTACACCGTATKTTGTGAGTAAAAACATAAAATCACATGAAAAGATGGCAAAACTAGTTATAGTGGTACAAACCAGTGCCTGATGAGGCCAGATTACATCTTTTTAAACATCACATGCAGAAAGACATTTCAGAAACATGTCTGTTCAGAAACAGAGCAGATAGTTAAATCTGTAGCTCAGTTTTAAAATTGCCTGTAAACTTGTGTCCTCCCCATACCATCAGACATTCCTTATATCACAAATAAGACTCTGCCATCCTTAATTATCCTTGGCTACTCTATGCCCTCTACTGTAACGTGTCCCATAAGCGGTGGTGACAACTGATGATGGATAGTTAGCAGTTTACACCTCTTCCTTTAGGTCGTATCTGCTCACAGGACTAATATGACATCCATCCTTGCAGGTCACAGTCATGCATAAAGTACTACATACGTATCGGACTCTCCACAGGCAGCCAGTAACCTAACTCCAGGATCAGAGCCTGGGTTATATACTGAACCACTAAAGAATTTCAACTGGGATTACAAGGACTCCTGGACAGCAGCCACAAAAATCTTAGCGTTAAGAACAAATATAACAGGTTCCTGAAGTGTAAAAGAAAGGTTTATAAATAGGTAATGTTTGTGTGTATTAATAAATTAGCAGTATGTTAAAGTCAATTTACCRTATTTTTCAAGGACTTTGCCATAATAAAACTGCATTTAAGTATAACTGGTTTTCAGTAAAATACTTATTTTACTAGCTGAATTATCAACGTAGTTATGTAATSTAGTAAGCACACTACCTGCTTCTTGAAAATTATCCTCAGCAAGACTGTTAAAATATTTTTTGAAGAAGAAACAACTATTTTATGCTATTACAATGTCTGGCTATCAGGTCTAGAAATGTCAGGTCACTGCAACCCAAAATTCTGAAGAATTGCATTACACTGATATTTGGGAGATTGTTTAGTGAAATAGTGTTATATAAGTGATAAAAAGTGTGCTTCACACTGAATGCACTATTCAGAAATCATCTGGGAACTAGTCTTGCTGAATAAATTGTGTGCTCTCGTCTTCCTTTAAGGTACAATAGCTGCCTCATTTTCAGTATCTTCAGAACTGAAGTACCTCTAAAATTGCACTTTTAAGCAGCAATGACTGCCTAGCTCTAGAAGTGCTATTCTCCTGAGCACCAGGCAGCTAGTGAGGACAATTTGCACAAACATGCACAAGCAGTGCCAAGATACTCAGTATAACTGGAATGCATTAGTTGTTCTGTGATCAAGCCATAGCAAATATTCTCCAAAGCATGCTTTGGGATAACTGGAGCCTCTCTTGGMCTAGAAATTTTCAAGAATACTTAGGTGAGTTTGGATCCCTCCAACATTTGCTTTTTAGAAATGCAGAAACAACCATTTAGATCTAAAAAATATATAATTGTATGTGAATCTGTGAGCGCCTAATGATCTTACAAGCTATATAATTAAATTTCACATAGATAAGAAGAACAAGGATATATCAGTGTCTGCCTTGCTAATGTGTAGTATTTTCCTGGGAACTGTGAGCTCTGCTGCTGGTGATCTACCCGCTCTGGCTACTGTCTGGCTACTGATTGTTTTAGGGCATCAGAAAAGCTGTAACATGGTAGCTAAGGACACGTCTGTATTGTTCCCTGCTCTTCCCCTTGAAAACAAAGCTTTCATGTTGGGAAATGCTAAGTTATGTGATCCCATAATTAGATATGGCAAGGGCAGGGAAAGGGGGACAGCTCACCTTGCCAGTACCCATGAAGCCACATCTGCTCTTATCCCTCTGAGCTGTAAAGAGGGGACACTCTGGAAGCACCTGGTGACACTGGGCTGTGTCAGTGTCAGCCCCAGTAAATGGCGACACTCAGCCCCAGTCAGGAAGGGCCTGGCGACACTCGGCCCCAGTCAATSAGGCAGCGCTGCAGGCTCTTCTGCTCTGCCTCTGCCAGCAACTCAGACATGGATAGACTTGAAACTGCAGTGCTCAGAAAATCCTACTTCCAGCTGCATGAGGTGGCCCTGGCCTCACATTTGCATTTGTACTTGTGAGAGCCATTCAGGGCTGGCACTTTGACTTCTTTCTGCTGTAGATTCACATGCAGGTAGGTCCCCGGTCCTGCCACGGTCCCTGCTATACAGAATAGCTGACTGAGCCACGGGCTGGTGAGAAACCTACGGGAGTCACAAGGCCTCAGCAGTTTAGGTCTGGGAGAATGAAAGCACACACACCAAAAAGCCTGAACACCAAAAGCAGGACACACAGAACTGTTAGGGAACAGCCCTCACAATGGCAACCAGCATAGCTGGGGTACAGTACTGATACTGGCATTAATGCTTATGGAAAACAGTGTAGATGACAGCAACAAGACGTATGCTTTTCAACAGCAAAACTAAGGACATGGTTGAAAATGTTTAATACTCCTAGGGTGATAAGATAATCTGCTAAGTAATTATCTCAATTTAGTGTGCTGGGATTTCATCAGACTTGGTGTGCTGCAGAAGATACAGATTCAAATTAGCAATTTAAAAAAATGTTGAAGAATAAACTGGTTCTAAAACTATATGGAGGTGGTGTATGTGTGCAAATCCCAGGTGAGAAACAGGCAGACTGTAGTAAATTGTGATCTAATAAAACAGATGATCTTGATGAGACAACATTGCAATTGCATTTGGTCACACAAAAGTACTTAGTARAACCAAAACAAGACAGTAAATGTGTGGGATCAGCCTCTACCTACATGTATTTACAACCCTCATCCTTACAGGTGCCATATAAATAACTCAAKAATTTCTCCTTCGATATCCAAGTTCCTTTTCCCGGTGATAGTACGGGCAGAACTCGCACTGTTTTGACCYTGGATGCTGGGAAGAATAACTCATCCCAGGTTTAGGTGGCAGGGAGCCCCTTCTCAGCACACACTACCTGTGAGACTGGGCGCTGCTTGGAGAAGATACAGGTGCAAGTTCTTCTCCTGCAACCCGGGGCTCCCGGAGGAGGTGCCAGGGAAGGAGAAGGAGCCAGGGCCGGGCAGCAGCCCCGCTCCCACGTGGATCTCCCGGCCTGGCACGGGATCCAGCGCTGAGGGAACCCCGCAGCTCCCTCACGCTCTACCTCCACCTGCGGCCAGGGCGGGCGAGGCGGCTCTGCCGGCACCGCACAGCGCAGGGTGACGGGAGGCGGTGCCGCCGCCGGCCCGCACACGCTCTGCCTTCGCGAGCTCCGGGGCAGCGGGAGGCGGCGGCGCAGCCGGCGGCCGTGAGGCCGTTTCAGCGCCGCGA